>NW_026118149.1:645000-690561 GCF_001640805.2 Lates calcarifer
GCTAGCTTTAGCAGGCAATTAGTCAACTACCTGTAACAAACATAATGGCTATCCAGTTAGCTTGCTCACTAAGAAAGCACTAACAATTTGCTAACTCATAACTAATATGGAATAAACCAACGAACTGATCACTATCTGACCAGCTTCCTAAGTAAATGACTGACTACATGGCTACCTGACTAGCTCTATTTAGCTGCTGTAAATAGCTAGCCAATCAGCTGTAACAAATTAACTAGCTAACTGTTTGCTTGCGAGCTAGCTTGCTAACTACCAAACAAATTACCTTGCTGACTGACTAGTAACTAAATAAGTAACTAGCTAATGATTGATTAGCTCTAGCTAATGTAGGTAATTAGCCAACCACCCATAACACTCACTAACCGTCAGTTAGCCAGCTAGCATGCTAACTAATTTACCAACTTACTAAATGAATGAACCAAGTAGATTGCTAAATGACTAACATGACACCACGTAAACAACTAACTGCAACTAGTAACTAGTAACCTGTCGTAGCTAGCTACAAAGCTAACAGTAGTAATTTATATATCTATTGTATATCAGGAAGGTATTTAGGTAGCGTTATCTATTTAAAAAACCAACTCATGGTCAAACTAAGTATCCAGTTTTATTAAACTCTGGGATCATGAAAAAGGCACTGAGGAAAATACATAAAACTGTATCTGGTGTAAAATGACATTTTTCTCGTCCGCAGGTTTTTAACGAGGATGGGACGGTTCGGTATTTCATAGATGCGAGTCAGGAGGACCAGAGGAGCTGGATGACGTATATCAAATGTGCGAGGAACGAGCAGGAGCAGAACCTGGAGGTGGTTCAGATCGGCAGCAGCATCTTCTACAAGGCTGTGGAGGTCAGTGAACGCATCACCTTTTCACTCCTCATCCATACAATATATAATATAATAAGTACAGACCCGTGTTGTTGTGTTCACTGTTACTGTTTTCAGATCCTTTACTGAAGTAAAACTAACAATACCACACTGTAAAAAATACTCCAGTACAAGTACAGCATTCAACATGATGTTTAAATGAAAGAAGTATTCAGACATTTTACTGAAGTAAAAGTAGAAATACCACAGTCTATTAAAAGGATAAAGCTGTAACGCAAAAAAACTGCAGTTAGTTTAAAAGCATCAGATCTGATCCACTCCTCATGTTCTACATAAAGCTGAACCTGAAAAGTGATGAGTGGCTTCAGCTGAATGATTAAAGGTAAATAATATGAGTAAAACACATCAGAGTCACAGGAGAAACCTCTGGGATCTGAAAGCTTCAGGTTTTAAGAAGAATGAGGTTTTCAGTTAATATCAGTGTCTTTTTAAAACCCAGGTTTCAAACTGATTCATGAGAAATGATAAAGTCAAACATAAAATGTTGTCAAATGGAAACTTTTAGGCAACAAGAGATGTTTACTGAGCCAGAGTAAAATAGGGGAAAAGCAGCTCCAGGGAGATAAGAAAATAAAGAGATTCTAGTATTTCAGACACGGATTTAGTTTGAACTTCAGAGGAAAAGCAGCAGCAGCAGGAGGAGTTCAGGTCTGTGTCGCCCTCTGCTGGCAGAAACATCACAATTAAAAATTACATTCAGTTTTTGTTCCCGTGTTTCTCCTCTGATTTTAACTCTTAGAAAACTACAGAGAAACTCATTCAGATAAACATTCATTCTAGATTTTCATTCATTATTTTGTTTTGATGATTAATGTCCGTGTGGTTTTCCTCAGACGATCCCTCCGGACCAGGAGCTGCTGGTCTGGTACGGAAACTCCCACAACACCTTCCTGGGAATCCCTGGAATTCCAGGAGGAGATGAGGAACAGAGCAAGAAGAGCAAGAACGGTAAAGATGATTGATTATTGATTTGTGTGTATTTTATCTTGATCATTACTTACAGTTTTCATTATTTCAGAATAAAACACTTCTGAACTTCATGGAGACAGTAAACAGACAATAACTCACACTGGACTTTATGTATTTCCAGATACTGACATAATAAAACTGTCATCACAAGAAAACGGTTTAATATCTTAACAAAACGTTTAAATTAAATTATAACTGAGGACATTAAGTAAAAGAGCTGTGTGTGTCTGCATCTCATGCCTCATTCTTATATTGTTTATGCTTTGAAACTGTCTGCAGATTCTGTCTACACCTTTAATTTCTTTCTGATTTTGAGTTGTGTGTCAGTCTTTAATTTTAGAGTGACTGGTTTAGCAGTCATTAGAATCCAAAGTCCACTTCACCTGTCCCCAGTCTGAAACGTGTCTCCTCCTCCTGACAGATGAGTTCCACACCTGTGAGGGCTCCTCTTCCTCCTCCTCCTCCTCCTCTTCCTCCTCCTCCGGGCTGGGCCGCATGCGCTGCGTCATCTGCCACCGCGGCTTCAACTCGCGCAGCAACCTGCGCTCCCACATGCGCATCCACACGCTGGACAAACCGTTCGTGTGCCGCTTCTGCAACCGCCGCTTCAGCCAGTCGTCCACGCTGAGGAACCACGTCCGGCTGCACACCGGCGAGCGCCCGTACAAGTGCCACGTCTGTCAGTCGGCATACTCGCAGCTGGCTGGCCTGCGGGCGCACCAGAAGAGTGCCAGGCACCGGCCCACCGGAGACCCCGGTGCCCAGGGGGGAGGCGTGGTGGTTGTGGGAGGAGGCGGTGGAGGAGTGCACTCAGCTCACTCACCTCCTCCTCACCCACCACAACTGACCGCCGTGCCTCACCCGGCGTCCCTGGTACATCATATACCGACCATGGTGCTGTGATGGGGGGGCAGATGGGCAGACAGACACACAACCAAACTACTGACGGACTGACACATAGACGCATCTTTTAACTTTAAATAAGACCAGATATTGGAAACAGCAGTCTGCTCCAACCTGTTGGACTGTCTGGTACTTACCCAGGTAGCCAGCTGATCCGGCCAAACGTGACGGAGTCTCAGCACATTTGGCACCATACTGGTTGCCGGCATCCAGATTTGCTGCCCACATCTTCAGTTTTTCAACAGTTCAAACAGGTTTGGTGTTGCTCTCACCTGTTCAACTGGTTGAAAAAAACAACCGGACTAATTAAAGCTTGTAGTCAGTGTTCAGAATGTAGATGTCACCTTTCTGCACGAAAACCATAAATGTTTTCACAAAAATGGCAACCAGCCAACTAGACTTTCAAGTCAACTTGCAGACATATGCTGCGTTGCAGTTACGTCAGAAGTCAGAGGTCAGAACTGGGAGAGACGTCACCTACAAGTTGACGGCGTTCCAGTTGAGAATGAACGTGGACGTCTTTACAGCTGCTCTGTCAGAGTTTAGACAACTTCAAAACAGATCTGCTCCTGAAGAACACCTGAGCTGTTAACATGAGATTTTAAAACAAACACTTTAGATCGTTGTTAAAAAGACGTTCACATTTCAAACCTGGAACATTAAACCATGAAGGTGAACTGATTCAAACGTATCTCAAACTAGCTGTTGTTAGCAACAGTTGATAACAACGCTCTGCTTGTTCATTTCTAGTGTTCACGTCTATTGAGGAGTTGGAAATCTGACTTCATGGGGCGTTCAGGTTCAAACTTCTGACTAAGAACTTGGAAATTCTGGGTTCGGGTTGAATTGGACCAGGGTGCCTTGGTTGACTTTAGTGCATCCATAACCCTCATGAGTCCAGAACCAGGCTTTCCAGAGCGTGACGTTACGTTAGAAACACTGACCTCTCAAAGCAGAATTACTGCAAAATGTCTTGATGCTTCGCTTCGACTGTAAATCACTTGTCCTGTCCAAACCAAACGGAAGAAATTTGACAGATTATTGTTAGGTAGCAGTCCACAGAGATGGAGACTGCATTTGGATACAGCCAATCAAATGTTGGACTTTAAACTAATTAGTTGGTTTTTCTTCACATATTCTAACTGGCTGCTTCATCAGGAGGTCCTGTATTCAGTATTTCAATAATGTAATACTGAATTTTATCCAGCAGATGTTCCCAAACACTTCAGAGTGGTTGAATGCTTCGGAGAGTTTAATTTCCCCATAACTGGCACCATATTTCGGCCACTATTGGACTTGGGTTTTGACTACCTGGGTAATGATTTACAGAGAAAGACTCCCAACAACCAGACTGCTGATGAAAAGTGACATAAAATCAGTCAGATCAAAGATGAACCGACCACTTCCCAGACTGGACCTCCACCATGGAGGGCAGTACATTATATGCATGCACACACATAAATTAGACAGCAAACAGATAAACACAGTTACACCCACACGTTGGTTAAAGTCAGTGCTTTATTAAAGTGTTTCAGTGTCTTTTCATCAGGACGTGGAGACACTGCTATAATCTATAATGGTTCATTTAACAGTTGCATGATGAGACAGTGTTATCCCGTGACTCCAGCTGTTCATGTCGGTATAAATCATGTATCATTGAGATTAAGATGTCGTGCTTTGGTTTGCATGCTAATGGTTCTCTGTTCACAGGTCGTAATGTGTGTGTTGAAAACTAGGAGGCGCTACAGTCTGAGCACTGAGGCTCCTTCAGAGGAATCCACTGAGTTTCAGGTAGATCGTCCTGCTGGTCAGTTTATCTGCTAACAGGTGAAAGTAGACTCTATGCTAAAGCAAGTTTTCATTTCTGCAAAGCCACAAGGGTTTGTCATGTGTTCTGTCCATGTTGGGAGTAGATCAGTGCCCATACTTTAGCATGTGGAGTAAAAAGCCACATTAACTAGCAGAATTGTGCAGCAAAATCAGTTCATTTAAGAAGAATTGGTGAATTCAGTTGTGGTGGCAAAATAAATCTTTATTAACCTCGTAAATCTACCAAAAACAGCCATTATTCCAACATAGTTAGCCCTGATGCTAACATTGTAGCAGCAGATAAACTGAATAAATTAGCTTCTTTTGTCATGGTAGCTTAAAAATTTGTTACCAAGTGAAACCAGATTCAAACAAACAGGTTATATCAGCTGAATGGAATGTATCAGTGTTAATAGTTGGAGGCTGACATGGTTGATTTTTATTACTCAGCTGCTAGAAATTTGATTTTAAATGAGATGACATGAAGGCATCATTAACACGTAGCATGTACTACGTGGAATAAAAGTTCCAGCTTCATTAGCTTTTAAAAAGGCCATCACCTTAAATCTAGTATTAATTCAACTTTAGTGTCATGTTAGCAAACTAGCTAGCATGGACAGCTGCTATAACTGACCACCATCTGTCACCATGTCACCAAGTTTCTATCCATGTCTGCACAGCCTCGACAGACCAAAAGGTCTGTACTTGCAACTGCATTCACCTGTGCAGTTACCCAGTGTAGTAAAAACTTTAACGTTCACAATCATTTTCAAGTGTCAGGGTTTTCCTACTGCCATGCTAGCTCATTGAGTGCTAGCCCTCATGTTAGCTCTTTAACAAAAACCATATCAAGTGATGACACATTCACTGACTTTCCAAAATGTATGACTTGGATGTTGACATGAACAATATTCCAACATGATGCAGCACTGAAATAGTTCACGTTAGCTTGACTGCTGGTAGGCATGATGCTATAACATTAGTATTCACTGTGTTCAGTGACAGAAAACTATCACATTATGTAAAAGCAAGTTCCCAAAACGTGTTGTTTATTTTATCTTGTGAGCACATGAGAAAAGAAAAATCACCTTTTAGGACTTCCGATACTTTGTTGTATTGTTTAATGTTAGCTACATGCTAACACGTTAGCAGGGGTGAATAATTTTCTTCACAGTGTTTTCATCACAAATCTACTGGAAACTCACCAGATTCCTTTGAAGAAGCTGATCACTTATTAAAATAGGCAGAGCCTGAAATTTAAGATATTTTAATATTATCTTTATTATTATTATTATTATTATTATTATTACTGGTTTATGTGTGTGGTTCTTAAGCCATGAGGCCCAAATTGGGACTCAGGCAGTGTCAGTTGACATTAGAATCTAAATTTCTAATCTTTGTAAATGTTTCCACATGATTCTTCCCACTGATGTCTGATTTCTGTATAAATATGTTGTTAAATAATCAAACTAATGAGAACAGAAAAGAAGAATCGATGAGTCCCTTTAGCTGACGGCGGCAGATCGTTGTCTTTTTTCCTTCATGTGATGTAAATAAGCTCCAAACAAATAATGTGAATATAAACATGAGATGTGCTTTATGCCCAGAATTTAATTCAGCTGTCACTTTATCTCTGTATATGTATATGTACAAGGTCATATATGACACATGTATCAGTATATGAAGTATGCTATGTTGACTTCTATAAAGGACATTGTATTTGAGCCTATATACTCTTAATAAAGTATTACTTCACCTTTACCCTCCTTGCTGCTTATGTTAGTAAGTGTCAGCTTTGTCATGTGGAGTATGAAATATAAAATACTGGAAAAATGGGGCCCTGCGCACAGAAAGGTAAACGTCTCCACCACTAAGCTTCCAACTGGTCATTTCATTTAGCTCTGAGCTCTTCTACAAAAGCCTTTCTTCTTAGAAAGTTAGTGAGAGTTTGAAAGAGCGTGAGTAGAAACACAACGAGGCTGTAAAGGTGGACTGGTGAGTAGATGGGTTTTCATGTTAACGTCCCCGACAACCTCTGTAGTCTCATTTAGACACTCGTTAGCAACCGCCTTTTTTAAGACACGGAAAAGCTTCAAACATCAGGAGTGGGGGATTTACTGACCCATTTTATGTCGGAGAATAAAACCTGAAAATGTCTTGAGCTTGTGTTAAAACCACAGACCTTATTTCAGACATTTAACCAAAAAGACTTTGGGACGAGGGAACAGGAAGTGCTAACATGCTAACTGACTTCCTGGTTTTAGCATCAGTCCTGCAGCTCTGTATTAACCAGTCAGTTCTTTGGGGGCCTGTTCAGTAATAAATCCATGAAACAAATATTGATTGTGTTGCTCTGTGTCTGCAGGATGTGAATGTAGGTGGCTGTTTTGTTAGCAGTTTGCTCTGCTTCCCTCTAGAGGCCAAAAAAAAGAAAGAAAAAAAGCTAATGTAGTTTAGTTGCGTTTCAGAGGATGAACCGCTGCGATCAGATTTCAATGACTCCATTGCTCAGACTCTAAAAACAGATTAATCATCAGCACCTTGTTTGTACTCTGTGTTGATCTCTGTAATGACTGAGATGACTTCTAGCAGATGCCAGAGACTTTAACTTCTGTACAAACTGTGATTAACCAAAAATGTCCCTGACTTGATGCATGTTTAGGTTTTTTTTTTCCTGCAGAGTGACTCGAAAACAACAAACACACTAAATCAGAACTTTTGCTTTCTGATTTGACGAGCGAGCGATGAGCTGATAACGGGAAAGCTCAGAGTCAACATTGTTAGGTAAGATGAGAAAACACAGGCTAAGTAAACTCACCTTTGAGACACACACACACAAACAGAGGAAGTTCCCTCTCGCTCCTGTTTTCTGATGACTTGCAGGTATTTGCCAATAGCTGAGTTGACCAATAACTAATAAAATCTAACTCTCTCAGTCAGTTTCCTCAGTCAGCTGTGTGTCTGCAGAGCTCACTGTGTGTTTTTTGGGGCTCAGTGTGTGTTTTCTCCTCACCTTCAGGATGAAGGTGTGTGTCCTCCTGATGTGTGTGTGTTGTCTCTGTTGGAGGACGGATGCTGAGTCCAAATCGTAAGTCGGCATTGTTTTTTATTTGTTATCAGTTACTGATCTTGTTGTTGTGCATCAGTGAAAAAAACATTAAAGTAAATGATGCATATTTAATGAAACTGTTGCTTCAGTACAGAAGCTCAGCTCTTAACAAACACAACTCTTTTTCAAATGTTTGTTCATGGTGCAGAGCAGTGGTGTGCACAGACTCTGAATAGGACAGGGGCTGAAAATGAAACCGGGGCACCTCCTCTGTTGCAGTAACAGCTTGAGAGACAAGGCCACCCATTCTTAGACATTAAGATCCTTTCCATCGGGTTAAAAATGTTTTTCATGTGGCACCAGAGACAAAGATAAAGAATGAAAAGGTTTTATTTGGTGGATTTATCAACAGATCTGATTCAGTGTGTGAGAGTCAGTGTTTGTGCCTGTGGTTAATTGTTGTACTGCAACTACATCAAAATCCTAGACCTCCATTATAAAAGAGACTGTTGGTAGAACACCTTAACCTTAATTTGAATAAATTAACATTTGATATTTGTAGAAGATATTTAGAGCCTTGAAAGCAGCACAATGAGTGAGACCAACTTTGAGAAGAACAACAACAAGGAGAACAACTGTCCTTTTTATTTATGCCTTAGTGGTTTATCGTTTTTTCATTTTAGGACGTCTCAGATGCTACACTTTGGCTCAGCTTTGATTGTGAGCTGAATGACAACATTAGCATACTAAAGTGCTAACTTTAGCATCTTAACTTTAAGATGTCAACATCAAACAGCATTTATCCTTCACTGTTATGTTCCACCCCAGTATCAAATATACACGACCAAATTCATTATATTAAAGAAGTAAAGATGTCATGTCTCGTTCTCCCTCAGGTACCTGATTACAGCTCCTCTCTCGTTGCGTTTGGATGCTATGGAGACTGTGTTGCTACAGTTGTTTGGGTTTTCAGAGGAGGTGCGGGTCTATGTGTTTTTGAAGACCTCTATGGCACCGGATCATGTTGTTCTGGCTCAAGAGGTCGTGACCCTCAACACCCAAAACCACCATCAGGCAGCCGCCAACGTCCGGGTGAGACATGATACACACAGAGACAGGCAACTGTAATGTTATTAACATTTAGCTTTACATGAGGATTTAATCATGATGTCACTTCCTTTTCTGTTTCTCTTCAGCTGTACCCAAGTCAGCTGGATAAAAGTGTGAATCATGTGATCCTCCACATCCAATCGCCAGAGATCAACCAGCACCTGTCTATAGCTGTCAGCCGCACCAACGGCTTCCTCTTCATCCAGACTGACAAACCACTGTACACCCCATATCAGAGTGGTGAGAGACAAAGTTTGTCATAAAATGTTTCCCAATTCAGGCACCACCTCCTTCAGGTAGTCCTTGTTCAGGTAGTCAGATGATTCTTGTTCAGGTGGTCCTTATGAGTTCATAGAATCAGGTGGTCTTCTTTTAGGTGATCTTTGTTCAGGTTGTCCATGCTCAAGTAGTACTAGTACAGTTGTCCTTAACAACTCAAAAAGTCAGGTGGTTCTCATTAACTTGTGAAGTTAGTTGGTTCTTGTTCAGCTAGTCCTCATCTTGGTAGTGCTCATCAGCTCACAAAGTTCTCAGTTCTGTATTCAGGTGGTTCTGTCAGCTCATTCAAGTCAAAAAATAAAGTCAAGTTGTACTTGTCAACCAATAAAATCAGCTACATCTCTAATTGTAATGTGTGTGTGTCCAGTCAAAGTGAGGGCATTCTCCCTGAACCAGGAGCTAAGGCCAGCCAATCGCAGCGTTTTCCTGACCTTTAAGGTGAGCGTAATGATCTGCAGCACCAGCAGGAGACAGCGACACATTATAACATGTTTCGAGATGAAGTTTTCCCTCATCTTAAAGTAATCTCACATCAGTAATTTTGTCCCCGGGTCCTGACAGGACCCAGATCATACGACAGTGGATATTGTGGAGATGATTGATGTCAATAACGGAATCCCGTCCATGCAAAACCCCTTCAAGATCCCCATCAAACCAAAGTAAGAGCTTTAAAAAAAACAAATTTATTAGGGCTACTTAATGTTATCAGTGTGATTCCAGGCTCTTTGTAATGATATTTACTGTATGTGATTCCAGGTTAGGGATTTGGTCCATTGAAGCTTCCTACTCAGGCGACTTCACTACAGCAGCAAGAACAGACTTTGAAGTTAAAGAATATGGTACATTTTTACACCAGTGGACAAATGTTGACGTTAATAAAGTAATGTAAATTATTAACTGTTTTTATCCTGTTTTAGTTCTTCCCAGTTTCTCCATCCTTGTGGAACCTGAAGCAAACTACATCAGCTACGGACAGTTCAACAGTTTCAACTTCAAGGTCTCTGCCAGGTGAATAAACATGACAAACCGTCAACATGTTCAGACATGTGGAACACAGCAATTTAAATTATCTATTCAGCAGTTCGCCACACCAAGTGATTTTTTTTGTTTACTTGTCTCAGGTATTTACATGGTGCTCCAGTGGCTAATGCGGAGGTGTTTCTGCGGTATGGCTACGTTAGCGGAAAAAATCCTCCAGTTATTGTCCCCAACTCTGTCACCAGAGAGAGAGTAAGGATCCCAAACAACAACAAACATAGCTATAAATATAAACAGCTTTAATTAATAAGTCTAGTAAGATTACAGCAGATGTATCACGTCTTCTTTGTGGTGATGGTGCAGGGTACCTTCACTGCAGTTCCTTCATACCCTCCAGAACAGCTCTGTCAAACAAATCCTAGCAATACGATGGTTGTGACACTGTCATCTTGATGTACTGAGGAGAAACTTGTTGTCTTTAGTGTACTTGCTCATATGATAACCAGGCTCAGCAGTGTCTGTGTGTTTTTGCTTCAGTTGTCCTCGACAGGTAAGGTAGATGTGACCGTTAACATGGAGACGGTTTTGTCCAAACACAATGGACCAAAAGACCTAAACAGTCTGGTGGGGAAGTACCTGTACATAGCTGTACTGCTGCAGGAGGACACAGGTACGCACATAACCACTGCATACCGAGCTCCTATGCTTACCCCAGTGTCAACCCAACTTATTATCCAGAGATTTAAAGATTTCTGTCCCCACATTGTGACAGTAAAGACATTTAAATCATAACATCAGTAACACCTCACCCACCCCTCGTCTCTCAGGTGGTATCACTCAGGAGGCGGAGTTTGCTGCAGTGAAGTTCGTCAAATCACCTTACAGTCTGAGTCTGGTGTCTACACCCCCTTTCATCAAACCTGGACTTCCTTACAACATCCAGGTATGCTGTCGGATAGTTGGATTATAACTCAAAAACATTTCTTCAGACATGGATATAATATTCTGCCAAAGCAGGTTTACAATGGACGTGTAATTGTTCTAAGAAATCACAACAACTCGTCGCTGCAGGTGTTGGTGAAGGATCACCTGGACAAGCCAGTGAACCGGGTTCGGGTTCGTCTGGTGGAGCGACACCTGTTCAGACAGGGGAGGGACAGCGAGGACATGCCGTGTCCTGAGAGCGCCAACAGCCAATCAGATGGCATCGCTGTCTTCATCTGCAACACGCCGAGCGAAGGAATCAGGGCGGTGCTGAAGGTGAGGAGGAGGAGGAGGAGGAGGATGTGGTTTTTCACTGGTGTTTCTACTTTTATGGTCGATGTTCTCAATCTCATTGCTTTGGTTGGTGTTATCATCGTTTACATGTTGTGGTTTACTTGTTTTTAGTCACAGTTTATCTGTAATGTTTACTTGTTATTTGCATATTGTTTACTTTTTGTTTATCTTGCTTTTCTTTACTTGTTGCTGATTAGGGTCAGGGTTACTGATGTTGCTGATGTTACTTATTAATTTTTACTCATTTACTCGTTAATGTTTTCTTGTTTCCATGTTGTTCACTTGTTGTTTTCTGGTTCTTCACTCTTTTCTTGTTGTTTAGTTGTTAATGTTTATACTTGTTCACATGTTGTTCTTTACTTGTTTATTTATGTTAACTTGTTTGTTGGCTACTTGTTTACCTTTCTTTTTTTCCCTTGTTTTTGTTTACTTTCACTTGTTGATGTTTACCAGTAGTTGTTTATTTGTTATTGACTTCTTGTCTCTGTTGTTGACACAGTTTACAACGGCGGACCCTGTCCTCCCAGCAGCCAGTCAGGCCAGTCTGACTCTGGAGGCGGTGGCCTATCACTCACCGAACCAGCGTTACCTTTACATCGACCCGCCGCTCCCCGGCCGCGGCCTGACAGTGGGACAATTTGCCAACATCAAGGTGTACTCTGCCACGCCCTCCTACCTGTCCCTCAGAGCCCTCAGTTACCTGGTGAGAGGACCTGGCTGATGATGCACATTGTCATTGTTCACCCTGTTTCCATAGTTACTGATGACATCACTCTGTGCTCCCCTCAGGTGCTCTCCAAAGGGAAGGTGGTGCATTTTGGCAGTCACAAGTTCGTCTCCAGTGCCGATAACAAACAGATTCTGAGCTTCCAGGTGACGCCCGCCATGGTCCCGTCCATCAGACTGCTGGTCTACTACATCCTGTACGGAGAGGGGACGTCCGAGCTGGTAGCCGACTCCATCTGGCTGGACGTCAAACACAAGTGTGTCAGCGGACTCCAGGTAAGACAAGACTCTGCTGTTGTTCACTGTGTCTGTGGTCTGGGCGGACAGGTTTTATCTGGACTCTGTATTACCCATGTGACTCAACATTCTCCTGCAAGGCTGGTTAATCTCCTCTCAGGGTGTAGTTCAGGTTTTGTTTTACAGGTAAAAGGTAGATGGCAACATTTCAAATTGCAGACAGTCCAAAGGAGTGCAAATTTTAATGACTCCGTGATTCTCCCTCTAGCGCCACCTTCAGGACAAACCTTACGCAGATAAACAGATGTCAGGACACAGTTTTTCCAGTTTTTCCAGTTCTAGTTTTGTGGGCATAGCGAACCCTGCAGGAGATCTGAGGGTGTTTTCATGGTTGTTTAGGTCTTGTATGTGATTCCCAGGCAATTGGTGTTAACAGTTCCTGTGCTGCCAGTTGGTTGCCATGGTGTTGGCTGTGGTGACCCTGTGAGATAGTTAGGGTGTATAGTTGTTGCTAGGAAGTACAATATACGTACAGTACTCACAGTGATAGTATTTGAAGTAGCAGTTGTAGTTAGCACAAGTTTAAATCTTGGATACTGCCTTCAAAGATGGCAGCCTATTGTTTCCTATGAAAGTTGCTCACCTGGTGAATACAACAGAAAACGTCCACCATGTTTCCACAGGTATGTACACGTCAGTCCCCTTCCTGTCGAGCTCACTGATTCCTGTTGGTTCCCAGCAAACAAACATCATACAGCTGCTTCAGACATGTGACACTGGACCGAACGGATCAAATAAAAACACTCATGTTTGGATTAATGTGTGTGTGTGTGTGTGTGTGTGTGTGTGTGTGTGTGTGTGTGTGTGTCAGACCGATTTGTTGTTTCGTGAACGGGACTACAAGCCAAAGGAAACTCTCCGTCTGGACATCAGGACCAATCAGGAGGGACTGGTGGCTCTGTCTGCTGTGGACTCCGCCCTCTTCACACTACGACCTAACTACAGAGACCCTGTTACCACGGTAACACCGAACACATCGCATTCCACCTCAGACGACATTTCTTCATGTTTAATTTCACAACAACACTCCTGAGTTGTGATTTATTTCTGTAATGTGTGTGGAGTTGTTGTGACCTGCTCAGTAACAGGAAGTACGGTGGCCTGCAGGTTCTGCGTCACATCGAGCAGAGCGACCAGGGCTGCGGTGGAGGCGGTGGCAAAGACAGCGCAGATGTTTTCCGACTGGCCGGCCTCACCTTCATCACCAACGCCAACGCCCACCCCTCAACCACCAGTGAGTCAATCAATCAATCAGTCGATCAATCAAATCACACTCTGCGTGGTTTTCATTCAATGAACTGTGTGTTGGAGGAGGCTTAATCAGTATGTCTGTGTGCAGATGAGGCGTGTACAGCAGCGGTTCGTCCAAAGCGAGCTCTGACTGAGGAGGAGAAGGCAGAGAAAGGTGAGACTCCACCTGTCCGTCATCTCTGCACACCTGTGAACATTTCCTCCATCGTTCATTCACTTCAAACAAAGCTGAAGATTTCAAGAGCTTCCTGTTGAGGTTTTGAATTCTTCCCTGCTCCAGTCGACTCACAGGTTCATCACTGAATCATGTTTGGACATGGAAGCAGGTTGAATTGAAGACCTGCACTGGCCCAAATATAAGACTAGACTGAATAGAAGACTATCGTAACCTTTCAGACCTGTTTTTAGAGTAAAACTCAAGATGAAATACTTGGAGACCAGTCCCATTAGACAGGACCAGCTATGGACACAGGCAGCTATGATTGGCAGTCACCACCAGAGGAGCAGCCAAGACTCAAAACTGGCTGAGGGTAGACTTCTGATTCAGGGTCTTTTCCTATGTTTTGTACGGTGGCCCAGAACGTCAAAGCACAACGATATTTCACAAAACAAAACAATGTTTCAGGAAAAAAAAACATTTCAGAAAACACAACATTTCACAAAGCAACAAATGTGAGGGAGTCCAAACATACAGTACATGTTGATAGATAACAGAGTAGAAACCAGTAGAAACCAGCCTGGTAACAGTTTGTGTTTGTGTCTGTGAACAGCTAAGAGTTACGGTCCTCTGAAGGCCTGCTGTGAATTAGGGATGAAGTACATCCCAAAGAGTGTGACCTGCCTACAGTTTGCCGAGCAGAAATTCAGTAAACTCCCTCGCTGCAGACAGGCCTTCAGAGCCTGCTGTGAGTATGTGCAGCAGCACCTGGACCAGGACCAGACCCTCATCCTGGGACGCCACGGTCAGTCTGGACTCCTCATATCACACACTGACGCCTCAGTCCAGTCAGTTTCCTGTTCGAGGTCATTAGGGGTTAAATGCAGAGCTGAATTAGGATGACTTTGTCTCCCCCTCGGCTCTGCAGCGCCCCCTAGGAGAGGCTTTCCTCTCTGTCTCTCACATTTTATGCCACTGCAGTGAAGTACAGTTGTCACATTATTGTAACACCGGTGTTTGTGTGTGGGTGTTTGTGTACAGAGATGGGGGCGGACTTCGACCTGGCCCCCTCTTTGGTGCGGAGCTACTTCCCGGAGAGCTGGCTGTGGGAGGTGCAGCGCGCCAGGTGACACAAATCAAACACACCTCAGAATCTCTGTCTGTTTACTTGGACAAGCAGATGAAGAAATAAATAAAATCAGTATTAATGAAATGAAGGAGGTCAAAGACAAAAAGCACAGAAGACAGACTGACTGAAGATCTGAGGGATTATCAAACTGTTATTATGATCAAACAACTCGAGGAGAGGAATGAATGGTTGATGATTTATTTACAGTAGGCTGAACAGAAAGAACAGTGACGCCTCTTGTCTTTGGACAAAAGAGGGAACAGGAAGAAGAGAGTATGGTTCAAGATTTCATTCCTCCTGGTGTATCAAGATTTTATGAAACAATCTCCTGAGTCTGTACAGAGAAGCAGGATTTTAGGTTGTTGAGGTAACCTCAGGTTTAAGTCTGGGTTTTCAGGGTTGATGTAAATCACTCTGTAACTGATACTGGCCAATCAGATCACTGGAAAACTAGCATCATCACTCCTAACTATCATCCCAACATGGATGAATGAGTGACAGAGAGTTTATCACACTAAATGATCACTGACTGTTGGATCTTCATCTGAACTGAACAAAGATGTTTTCGTTGAACATTTCAGTCGGACGTCAGCAGGTGTCAGCGTTTCTTCTCATGTCATATTAAGATCTTTGCTGTGATAATGTTGCTGTAATTAACAACTCCACCTCTGGCACATGAACGCCTCATGGCTGGATCAGGAAATCCCAGGTTGACATAACGAGTTGAGAACCAGCATTGTCTGACCGCTCAGTCAGACTGTGGTTGTTAGGTTTAGTGAAGCCAGATGAGAAGATATCCCAGCTGACTTTGGACAGGGCTCTGGTGACTGTAACTTTAATGGAGGTGAAGCTTTATATCTGCCGTTCAGTTTGATGTTGTTTGTGTTGTTTGTGTTTTAGTCCAGGCCTGATGTCTGTCAGCAGGACTCTACCTGACACTCTCACCACCTGGCAGGTCAGGGCCGTCGGCATGTTCAACAACGGTGAGTTTCCTTCATCAGCACTCGTCCATCGTCATATCCTCTCCTCCTTATCTAATCTACTTATTCTCCCTTTTCATTTTTCCAACAGCTCAGCTCCACCAAACTCCATTGGAGAAACTCGGATTTTTAACATGAAACTGTTTTATTCACAGTTTTACTGGGTTTAATCAGCTGGTCTGTTTGTTTTGGAGAGGAGGAGACCTCTGACCCAGACTTTGACAACCAACACTGTGGTGGAGACAACAACTCCCATGATCCCATTCACAGCATCATTAAACTGTCTTCTGTTATTGTTTTGGTTGAAGGACCTCTAGTGGCAGAAGATGATATACTGTGTGTTTAATGTCTTCATCCCCTCTGTTGATCTGCTGCACAGAACTGTCCTTAAGGGTTTAGATAAAGTTGTATTGAACAGAGGTGATTTGTGTGTTCAGGTATGTGTGTAGCGGAGCCAGTCCAGGTGTCGGTCAGTCTGCTGCTCAGCGTGGACATCCCACTGCCCTATCAGGTGGTCAGAGGAGAACAGCTGGAGCTGGCAGGTTCGGTGTACAACCAAAAGGCCAACAGCATCTCGGTACCGACCACACACCACCTTCACTACATATCCCATAATGCTCTGAGCCTGCAGGGAGCTGTAGTCATGGAGTGTTTGGTAAAGTGTTTGGATGTTGTCGTCTCCTCCTCAGTACTGTGTGACGCTGACAGTCGGACCAGCGATCTGTCTGCTCCAGTCCCAGGCAACCACCGGGGGGGCAGGGCTGCGGTCCACGCCCTGCACTTGGACCCGTCTGTCTGCGGGGGGGGTGGGCAAGGTGACCTTCACCCTGCTGAGCCTGGAGCCTGGAGAACACACCCTGACCTTCACCCTGAAGTCACGGCAAGGAGACAGGGACGTCCTGCAGAAGAAGCTCCGAGTGGTGGTTGGTACCTGGGTGGATGAGTAAATGGATGAATGGATGTATAAAGAAATGGATGGATGTATGGATTGAAGGAGAAATGGATGGATGAGCAAACTGATGGATGGCCGGATGGATGGATGCACAGATGGATAAGTAGATGGATGATTAGGTGGATGGATGATGGATCTTCAAGGTCAAAGGTGGAATCTCTGAGGACATCTGGTGGACAGGTGAAGAATGTCTGGAAAGGTGCAGAAGGAGCAGAGAGGCTGTGATTGGACCAGTTGGACCAATCAGAGGACAGAACCATCACAGGTGCTTTAAACAGTTTGTTAATGTCATTATCCTCTACCTGTGTTGTGTCTCCAGCCTGAAGGGGTGAGAAAGGAGGAGTACTCTGGAGGCAGACTGGACCCACAGGGACTCTACGGTACGTCAGTCCGACCTGCAGCTCTGTGACGAAGCTTCGCTCTGCAGGAGTTTGTTGACGCTCTGTGTTTTCATGCTGTTGTAGGTTCAGAGAAGACGACGGTGGAGCTGAAGAACAAACTACCGGCCAACATTGTTCCCAACACGGCTGTGGAGAGAATGCTGACCATCAACGGTAAGACCAATGGCAGAGACGCGGATGCGGACCTGAGAGTGACGTAACATTAAACAGATTCATCCTGACGGTGTTTATGTACCAGGTGAAGTTCTGGGCGAGGTCCTGTCGGTGATACACAACCCCGAGGGCCTCCGACAGCTCGTGAACCTGCCAGCTGGGTCGGCAGAGGCGGAGCTGGGTGGACTCCTCCCCCTTGTCCACATTTATCAGTACCTGGAGACAACGAGGAGCTGGGACGTCCTGGGGGCAGACATCCAGAAGAACTCAGCAGATCTGAGACAGAAGATCAGAGAGGGTGAGGAGGCACTGCAGAAACACTGAGGACGACCTGAGGGGATTTGTTTAGTGTTTATTTATGGTTTGTGTTTGTGTAGGTCTGGTCGGTATCAGCTCCTTCAGAGGTGGAGACTCCAGTTACAGCATGTGGACGAAGAGAGAACCCAGCACCTGGTCAGAACACACACCTTAATCTTGTCCTAAACCTGATTCTAGTATGAACCCTACTACCAGACTCCAGTGACAAAAGAGCTGCCTCCATCTGTTTGTGGTGGAGGGAAGTATTCAGATCCTGAGTCACAGAAGAACAGTCCAAGTCAGATACAAGCAGAGCCTCGAGTCCCCAGTGTTGGACTCTGAGTCCAAGTCTGAGTCATGGAGTCATCAAAGAAGATTCAGAGTTTGGTCCAAGTCTGAGTCTGAGTCGAAGTCAGAGTCACCAAAGAACAAGTTAAAGTCAAGTCTTGAATCCTCAGTGTTGGAGTCCAAGTCTGAGTGATCAAAGAAGATTCTGGGACGAGTACAGTGTTGAGTCTCAAGTCCCCAGTGTTTGAGTCTGAGTCCAAGTCTGAGTCTGATCCTTTACTTCAGTAAAGTATCTGATTACTTCTTCCACCACTGAAAGTCTCACAGTAACACAAACACACTAACAGATGGAGGCAGTGGTATTCCAGCAGCTCCCAGTAAAATTCTTCCTCTTTAATAGAAAGGTCTACCTCTGTAGGAATCCTGTCCCTAATGTTGTCAGACTGGGTAAATAAGAAATACAGGAAACAAAGTTGCATTTAAGGGACCAAGAACTAAATTACTCTAGACTGTTCTTTGGCACCACCTGCTGGTTGTGTTCAGAACAACATGGCAGACAGCAGCACCTGTTCCTGATACTTTTCTCCCTCTCTTCTGTCTCTCAGGCTGACCGCTCTGGTGGTGAAGACCCTGTCTGTGGTGGATCAGGTCATCGCTGTGGACCATCAGTCTCTGTCGGACTCTGTCTCCTGGTTGATCCGCAGCACGCAGCAGCCGGACGGATCCTTCACCGACACGTCCTCCTTCAGACCCAACAAAGTCATGGTCAGCAACAAACGTCCTCTGCTCTTTGTTCAGTCTTCCTCCTCCTCATCAGGGCAAGACTCAGATAACCTTTACAATGACTGTGTTTTCCTGATTGGCTCTAGACCACAGGGACCTCTGCTGTCGACCAATCAGTGTATCTGACATCCATCGTGTTGATCGCCTTGAAAAGAGCCACAAACATCAAAGACCCGATCCTGCAGCTCAGAGTGAAACCAAACTCTCCTCCTCCTCTTTTATCTCATCATCCTTTCATTTTTTTCTCTCTTTATCCTGCAGCCGTCCAATCATTTCTCTTGTTTTGTTTGCTCCTCCCATCAGTTCCATGATGACAGCATGAGATCCGCAGCGAACTACATCTCCCAGCATGCCACAGGTGTCAAGAGTGTGTATGTGCGTGCGGTGGCGACCTACGCTCTGACCCTTCATGACCCTAACAGCATGATGGCGTCTGAGCTGCTCACCAGCCTGGAGAACCTGGCCCGGCAGAAAGGTGTGTGCCATTGTTGTAGCTGAGTCCAAGTCCGAGTCAGAAAAAAAGATTCAGAGCAAGTCCAAGTCAAGTCTTGAGTCCCCAGTGTTCAAGTCTGAGTCCAAGTCTGAGTCCATGGTCCCACGCTACATGACATCACCAAACTCTTGTTATTGTTGAGATTGAGAAAATTACATGTTGTGTGTTTAAATATTAAACATTTTAAACGGGGAAAGGAAATATTTGTTAGCAGGTTGAGATGCATAATGATGAACTACTACATGTGTGTGTTTGCTCAGGTCACCCCGCCGTACTCAGGTACTGGCAGGAGTCCAGCGTTACAGCTGATTGGCTGAAACCCGACCAATCCAGCGGTCAGACAGTGGAGATGACAGCGTACATCCTGCTAACTGTACTCCTCAAGGTGCTGCTCTCTCCTGTTCGATATGATTTCATTTTATTAACATCCAGTGTATCATAATTCAGTTTCTCAGTCCTGGATTTGTACGACAGGTCTGGACGTCTTGTATATTATGAACGTACCTGAGAGGAAGCTGGTAAATTTTAAAATGAATCTGTTGTTACACCTGTTTCTTACACGAAGCCCAGTGTTCAGATCCAACACACTGACGACTGAAATAAGAAGTGTTTTGTCTGTTAAAGGGGAGGATTCCTTACGCCAACCCCATCCTGTCCTGGCTGACCCAGGATCAGCACTATGGAGAAGGTTTCTACTCTATACAGGTACACACACACACACACTCACACACAGGTTTTCCTTTTATTCTGGTCTTCTGCTGACCTTTGACCTCTCTCAGGACACAGTTCTGACTCTGGAGGCGTTGACAGAGTACAGCAGAACCGTCACCCGAGCCGCCCTCAATCAGGACATCAACATCCGCTACAGAGCGAAGGAATCACTGGGACGAGTCCAACTCAGCCAGAGCCGACCTGTGGCCACGCCCATCCAGGTGAGACAGAGACAGTTATGAGACAGTGAGACAGGCCCAACAGAGACAGGTTCAACAGACAGAGACAGGTCCAATACATGTGGATAACAACACCCTGTTTTTCTTCTTCTTCTTCTTCTGTTTCTTTTTCTGCCAGGTGACAAAGGGTCATGACATCATCGTGTCCACAGGTTATGGGAGGGGCGTGTCAAATGTGAAGGTGGGTGTGGTCTAATTCAGTTGAATTAAACTTCACAGATTGCCCTTTAACTCTCCCTGGCGCTGTGTTTCCAGCTGAAGACAGTTTACTATGAGACCACCTCGTCCACACAGAAATGTAACTTTGACCTCACTATAGAGATGGTCGGCACCGACGTCTCCAAAGGTAAGTATCTGTGTGCACCTGTCTGTTTACCTGTGTTCCTACCTGTTTACCAGTCGCCTGATTACATCCCCTCTTCTCCTCCTCAGAGGCTGGTATGCGTGCTCCTCACCTGGTCGCCTGTGCAAAGTAAGAAAACTGAAACCAAACTCACTTATAGAAATATAAATGCTAATTATTTTTTTCTGTATGTTTCAATATGTGATAGTCAGGATACATAACAACAATGTCTGAGTGCACACACTGTTGTCTCTTTGTAGAAAATATCTTAAAAATAAAAATATGCCATCACCTGATAAAAGCAGCATAATGAGTTTTGTCATTTTCGTCTCCATGGTTACTTGAGTTGCTGAGAAAATGAATCATGTGACCCCATGTTACAGGTATAAACCTCCTCCTAATGAGGTGTACACAGAGTCCAGTCTGACGGTGATGAAGATCCAGCTGCCGACAGGTGTGGAGGCTTACCTGGAGGACCTGAGACAGGTGAGCTCAACACCAAAATTCAACTGTCTTCCCACGTGTGAGACTGTGATTCCACCAAGCAAAAACACATCAGAAGAAAGTCTCAGTCTACAGTCTGACCGCCATGTTTTTAATAGTAAACTCACCTTAATGTTGTTTTGCAGTTCAGAGATTCAGATGAGCCGCTCATCTCCCACTATGAACTCCAAGGAAACACTGTGGTCATTCAGATGGAAAGTGTGAGTTACAGAAACACCACAGAAAACACATGAACAACAGCTGCACTTTCCTGTTCTTTATCAGTATATTCATCTACTCGGGTAACTCAAATAACTATAACATAAGTTGGCAAAGAAGAGGCATCTTATTGAGGAACCCTATCTAGCATACATACAGATCAGCCCAAGCAGGTACCATCAGGAGGTGGGATATATCAGTCAGACAGCAGAGTTAGCTTCAACCAAACCAAACGTGTTGGAGGTAAAAGCAGCCAAAGATTCAAGGGATAGAAGAATCATTTTCCTCATTTGTATTTTTTGTATTTGTAATTATATCAAACCTTGTTTTGCTGCACTAGTTCATAGATTTGTCCTGAAAACTCTGACAATGTAAATCCGATTTGTTGTGTTTCTGTGATGTAGGTTCCCTCTGACGTCTTCTTGTGTGTCGGTTTTCGGATCAGGACTGGGTTCAAGGTGACCGGAGCCGGTGAGTCACTGTTCAGCGTCTACGAACCTCAGGACAAAGGTGAGTGTCACAACCTGCTGTGCATTCTGGGATTTGTAGCCTTTATCAGTCTGTTTATAGTTTTGTTGTGTTGAGAGTCTAGAAACACAGCAGCAGCTCATCTCTGTGAGCTTCCTGTCTCAACGTGGAAAAGACCGGAGAACCCTCAGAGAACATGTTTTCATGCTGTGGACCTTGTTTTTGTTGAAGCTGAGAGATGATGGACCAGTTCACCTCTGTCTGTCAGCCAATACAAATAACCATCATAGAAATACTGAGTCAACAGTCTGACTTAGGTTGTGGTGGCAGCAGACTAACCAGGGTATTCCAAACATCCCTCTCCCCAGTAGTGCTTCCCAGCTCCTCCTGGGGTATCCTGAAGTGTTCCCAGCCCAGACAAAATATCTAATGAGCTCGGGTCTAACCTGAGGTCTCCTCCCAGTTGGACATGCCCAGAAAACCTCCACAGGAAGGCGCCCATGAGGATCCTGATCAGATGCCTGATCTGTGAGGTTGTTTTTTCCGTCACTACCCAAAGGTCATGACCACAGGTGAGCGTTGGACCATAGAGCGACTTAGCTTCCTCTTCACCGTCAGTCAACACTTACAACGTCCACATTACTGCTGACACTGCACCAAGCCGTCTGTTGATCCTCCGCTACATCGTACCCTCACTCATTAACAAGACCTTGATACTCCTTGATTTGGGGCAGAAACTTTCCCTAAACCTGGAGGAAGCCACAGAACCACATCATCTGCAAAGAGCAGAGTTGCAGTTCTGTTGTCTCCACGCTGGACACTGTCCTCACCTTGGCTGCACCTTGACATCCTGTACATGAATGTCACAAACAGAGACAACCTTCAGCACCAACTGAAAATGTGTTTGACTTTGAGCTGAACATATAGACAGAACTCAGATGGCTGATTCTTTTCTTTTTTTAAGACTAAAACCATTAAGATTAATTTGTTTTCTAGACACGAAACTGATCATTACAAAGGATTTTCTTTCCATATTGTAAACAAACACACCTGACTGTGCAACATTTAGATCATATGTCATGGAGAAAAGATTTACACAAAACATAACTAAACGGTTAAATGAAAACTGTTTTTCTCCTTCAGGTACCATGTGCACCAAACAGTTCTCCTCCCAGGAGCAGAAGCTGCAGCGCCTCTGTGTGGGTGAAAACTGTCAGTGCATGACGGGTAGGTGTGACTCTCAGTGGTGCTGGTTGGTTTTCTTGTTGGATGTGGTCTGTTGTGTATCTAACATGCTGCATGTGTCGCTGTGTGTTAATTATTGTTATGTAGCTGCCTGTGCTGCCTACAGAGGAAACGTCGACCTGACGCTGACAGCGGTCAAACGCACAGAGGAGACCTGTCAGCCTCACATCAAATATGGTGAGAAGGAAGTTTGATTTTATCAGCTGAAAATATTTAATCTCATTTTCCAAAACATCTACAGTTCAGAGGCATTTCATTCACATTTAATGATTCAGTTACTTTTAACTTCTTGTTTTTGGTCGTGGTTGATGTCTGAGATGTGTGAACTCTGACGACAGACAGGCAGGTTGTTAACAAACTAACCTGGAGGAGAAAACAGTTGGAGTAAAATTATCGCCCAGATTGTGTCTTTTCTCTCCTGCTTCAGTTCCATACTGTGGCAGTTTTCTTGTTCAGTGAAGGATTCCAGTCTGACCTCCAGGATAAAGTGCTTTAGATGATCTGAATAAACTGGGAATTTTAGGGGAATTAACTGTAAATTTGTGGTAATTTATACAAACTGTGTCGTATACAAACATCAATATAATCATTTAGTTTTGTCAGAAGCAGACATGCTGCAAACTAACACATTTTTAAATGACATTTTGACTTTATTTGTGAGTAGAACTTTAATCGATTCTTTCATTCAACAACAAAACAATATGAATGTTGAATATAATAAACAGATTCCCTATGATCCCACCAGAGGAAACGGCATCACAGTTGAGCTAGCACCATGAGAGCTAGCCTCTTAAACTGTCAATGAAATGCTGTTAGCTAGCTTACAGTTAGCATATCTGATTTAGCAGCTAGCTGCTGTATAAACACATGTAGATGTATTTCTTCCTGGTTATTCTTTAATACCACAGACTGAATATATACAGGGGAGGAATTCAACTGAATTTACATTGAATCAGGTTGTTTTAACCAACATTGTGCAGCAACATGGTTTAAGTTCTAACTTCTAACTTTAAGTTCCCAGGCTAACCTGTGGTTTAGCTAATTTCCAGTTTATTTTCATTAATACTTCTGTAGTTACACATAAATATTATGGGCTAAGTTGGAATAAAGCTGAATTCTCCTTTAACCACAGACATTTTACATCTGCTCTGTTTCCTCCCTGCAGCCTATAAGGTGACGGTGAAGTCTTCAGCAGCAGAAGGAGACTTTATGACCCACACAGCCACCGTAGTTGAAGTCCTGAAGAACACAGATAAAGGTGAGACACTGGACCACCTGGACGTCACCTGTCACCTCATGTCAGAGCACATTATCTCACCAGGTCGTCGTGTTTATGATTCGCTTCGTCTCGTCACTTCTCTTCATCTTGTCTCCTGTAGATTTTGAGGCGGTGAGTTCAGGTACTGAGGTGGACCTGGTTAAAAAGACCACCTGCAGCGCTGTGGACATCCAGAATGGCAAACAGTACCTGGTGATGGGAGCCAGCGGGTCAGAGGTCACACTCGGCCAAGGCTTCAGGTCAGTGTCTCTCTCTCGCCTGTAGTTCTTCAGTCTGACCCGACTCTGACCCGTTGTGTTGTGTTTGTGTCCCGCAGGTATCGTCTTCCTCTGGACTCCGAGGCTGTGGTGGACCTATGGCCGACAGAATGTAGTTCTCCAGACTGTTCGGACTATGTTTCCCAGCTGGAGGACTTTGCTCTGGACCTGCAGTTATTCAGCTGCCCTGACGCGACGTCGTAACTCTGCAGCAGAGTTTCACTGCACTTTTTAATTTAATACTCAGAGGAGCTGAGAGAAATCCACTGTGTCGTCTGTCTCTCTGTCAGTGTGTGTGTTTCAATTCATACAAACAACAGAACAACAAAATAAAAAACTGTCACTTCCAACACGCTTTTAATTCTATAAATTTTCCTTCTACTGAAGTTAGCATGCTAACCAGCTAACCCCAGCCTGTCTCGTCACTTTCCGATAGCGTCTCACTGTCTTAAAGTAGCTCTGCACAGAGGACGTATTCTAACCTCTGGTCTTGTAAACTCAATGATGGCTGAAACTCTCTTTTTAGATAAACACGTACATTTAAGTGACGATTACAATGGAAACACAGAAAACAGATTCAACTTAAAACCAACATCAGAACCAAACTATTAACACGTGGAGGTGGATTTTGGTCTGAGTCAGCTGGTTTGGTTTGTAAATCAACTTGAGGCTGTTTTAGCTGCAGAATATTTGACTGTCTGAAGACTTTTTTTTGGTGCAGTTAAAGGTCATTTTTATTTCTGAAGAAGAAACTGCAGGCCTTCATAATTCATAATAATATGTTCATATTTTTCAGAAGCAGAAACCTCGAGCAGAACCGGGCCCGGGTTAAAGACCACAATATAAACTAGTTCGTGTCTTCAAACTGCTCATAATTACGTCAGAACAGTCCCATATATCAACATACTCCGTGTACACATCTGTGGATCATATAACTGTGACGTAAGGACGTTTTTTTAGACAGAAACATGAAAAATCAGAGCTCAGCGACAGGCGCGTGCAGGCGAGCCTTCACTCATGCGGCATTCGTGTGGTGTCGGAAACATCATAACTCCCCCTTAGCGAACGTTAAACTGGCAAATAAATAAATACCGACACTTTGCTGATGCAGTTAATGTCCAAAATGGGATCAGGTGAACGTGTGTCGTGTTGTTTATATTGTGTGTGTGCTCTGTGCTCTGAGAACCTGCAGATATCCCGGAGAAGGTTTAGGAGGAGGAATATGCAACAAGTAAGGGGGAAATACGAGTTTTTTTTTGTGTCCCTGAAGGTAGCATCCACCTGCAGCTCGGTGTGAACGGTCCGTGGAGGATTTTCTGGAACTTGTTGATTGTTCCTGTTTTATTCTCCATGTTGTTCTAACGAGACACGAGTTCGTCCGGAGCTCGTGGACGCAGCTAACGTGGTTTACCGGGGCTGTGTGTCGCGGGGTTTCCATGGAGACGGAGGATTAACTGACCTGAACCCGGCTAACGTTAGCGACCGTGAAGTTACCGGTTTGAGGTTGGTCCCCGTTTGTTTTTGTTTGTTTGTTTGTTTGTTTGTTTGTTTTCTCGGGTCGACGGTTAGACACTGTGTCCGGTGTAGCTACGGGAGCCGAATGAACCCGAGTTTAAAGTTACTGGTGGTTAAAGCTTCGGGTTTCTATGGAGATCGGAGACCGACGCGCTAACCAGGCTAAAGCTAAGTATCCGGATACTTTACCGTGTAACGGCCCAGTTTAACCAGGTTACTGGACCTCAGCTTCAACGGGTCAGCTCCTGAAAGACCAGTTCAGTGTCTGAGTAACTGTAACGCAGTTTCCTGTGAAGTAATAGAGTACTTTTACTCATGTACTTCTCCTCGTGCTTCTTTATACTTCACTACATTTGTCTGACAACTTTAGTTCCTTTACAGAGTAATCTCTGTTATAAACTGTAATCGATCTGTCAGCTGATAGAAATGAAGTGATTGATTAGTTTTAGTAATATCCGGAGGAAAAGTAACTTCTTCCAAACACACACAGTGAAGGCTGAAGTATCTCTCTCTGTTTTATGAACCAATCGATCGATTAATCAGTAATCAGCTGGTTAATCAGTAATGAAAAGTAATGGATTACCTCCACCTTGACAGGAATACTTTTAATACGTTCACTACATTTTCCTGTGAGAAGTATTTTTATTTTAGAAACTTGTCTTATTTTACTTTCTATCGACAGACCAGCTGTTCCAGAGATGGAGGAGCAGAGGGAGGAGCAGAGGGAGGAGCAGAGGGAGGAGGGAGGAGGCGCAGACTCCCAGGACAACAGAGGAGGTGGAGGAGGAAAAGATTTTAAACTAAAGATTTTAAAACAACAAGACTCTTGTATCACTCTGTTCTTTAACCTCTCCCTCCTCCTCCTCCTCCTCCTCCTCCTCCTCCTCCTCCTCCTCTCCTCCTCCTCCTCCTCCTCCTCCTCCTCCTCCTCCTCTCTCCTCCTCCTCCTCCTCCTCCTCCTCCTCCTCCTCCTCTCTCCTCCTCTCCTCTCCTCTCCTCCTCCTCCTCCTCCTCCTCCTCCTCCTCCTCCTCCTCCTCCTCCTCCTCCTCTCCTCCTCCTCTCCTCCTCCTCCTCCTCCTCCTCTCCTCCTCCTCCTCCTCCTCCTCCTCCTCCTCCTCCTCCTCCTCCTCTCCTCCTCCTCCTCCTCCTCCTCCTCCTCCTCCTCCTCTCCTCCTCCTCCTCTCCTCCTCTCCTCCTCTCCTCCTCTCCTCCTCCTCCTCCTCCTCCTCCTCTCCTCCTCCTCCTCCTCTCCTCCTCTCCTCCTCCTCTCCTCCTCCTCCTCCTCTTCTCCTCTCCTCCTCCTCCTCCTCCTCCTCCTCTCCTCCTCCTCCTCCTCCTCTTCTCCTCTCCTCCTCCTATTCCTCCTCTTCTTCTCTTCTCCTCTCCTCCTCCTCCTCTTCTCCTCTCCTCCTCCTCCTCCTCCTCCTCTTCTCCTCTCCTCCTCCTCCTCCTCCTCCTCCTCCTCTCCTCCTCCTCTCCTCCTCCTCTCCTCCTCTCCTCCTCTCCTCCTCCTCCTCCTCCTCCTCTCCTCCTCTCCTCCTCCTCCTCCTCCTCTCCTCCTCCTCCTCCTCCTCTCCTCCTCCTCCTCCTCCTCCTCCTCCTCTCCTCCTCCCTCCTCCTCCTCTCCTCCTCCTCCTCCTCCTCCTCCTCCTCCTCCTCCTCTCCTCCTCCCTCCTCCTCCTCCTCCTCCTCCTCCTCCTCTTCTCCTCTCCTCCTCCTCTCCTCCTCTCCTCCTCAGGTATCAGGTACATCACAGAGGAGTACCTGTTGAAGGTTTCTGGTTCTCAGTCTCTGGCTCTGGTTCGATCTTTGAATCTGTCGTCGACTGGAGACAAACACATAAAGGTCAGAACAAACTCCAGGATTCAGATTCAAAGATTCAATGATTCCAGGATTCCAGGATTGTATGTTGTGATTCCAGGTGATGTTGGTGTTTATGGTTGTGTGTTTCAGTTCATAGAGAACCTCCACCTCTGTCAGCATCTGCAGGTTTTAAACCTGAACCACAACCTGATCCAGAGGATGGAGAGACTGAGCTGTCTGAGCCACCTGAGAGAGCTGCAGCTGACACACAACCACATCCAGTGAGACTCACACACACACACACACACACACACACACACACACAACCACAGTCAGTCTCATACACAGACTCCTCTAACTCCTGGACACAGTGCCCTGCCTGAGTCTCAGTCTCAGTCTCAGTCTCTGGGTGATCCGGTTCAGTTCCTCTTCCTGTCTGCAGGAGGATCGAGGGTCTGGAGAACTTGTCTGGTCTGCAGCATCTGAACTTGTCCCACAACAGGATCGAGCACGTCCCCCTGTGGCTGGGGAGGAAGCTGCGCTCTCTGCACACGCTCCACCTGCAGCACAACCTCATCACATCAGTGAGTCCACGCTGTGAGGTCAGAGGTCAGAGGTCAGAGTCTGGGGTTGTGTGGTTGACTTGTGTTTGTTTTGCAGCTGTATGAGGTGTCCAGATTGCGTTCTCTGAGCAGCCTATCAGAGCTCTCCGTGGCAGGAAACCCCGCCTCCTCACTGCCACACTCCCGCCTCTTCTTGCTCTACCACCTCAGGAGTCTGGACAGGCTGGACGACCTGTCAGTCACCCCGGAGGAGAGAGGACACGCCCACCAGCGCTTCGACGCCGGTACGAGTCGTCCGCACCGAGACTCGCCGTGACACGGAGAGTAAACACTGACTGTGTTGTTGTTGTTTGTGCTCAGAGGAGCTGGAGCGGCTGCAGCGGGAGGTGGACGGCAGCCAATCAGAGCTGAGCAGGCTGCGGGCGGAGCAGGAGGCCGCGGTGACTCGACTCCACCAGCAGGAGGAGACGAACCGAGCGCTGACGGCTCAGACACAAACACAACAACACACACACACACTGCTGCAGCAAGAACTACACACCAAGACTCAGCTGGTAGGACACACACACACACACACACACAGAAGGTGTTTGACCTTTGACCTCTGATGTCCTCCTGTCTCTCTGTTGCTTCCTGCAGCTGTTTTCCAGAGCTCTGCTGTTTTCTTCTTCTCCTTCACTCGTTTCCTCTCTGCTGAAGGTAGAGTCACAGCCACCAGAAGGAAGGGAGGGAAACCGATCGATCGGATTCATCAGGAGAGAAACTGATTCTATGCTGATAAATCCGAACGATCTTTAAACTTACCTCCTTCATATAGATAAAATAATCTGGTCAATCCAGTAAATGAAACATCTGATAATCTATATATTATATATTTGTATTAATTCAGTTCTGCTCGTTCATTTCCCAGAGGTCTGAGAGTGAAACTTTACTTTCACCTCTGTATGTGGTGTTTTACAGCAGCTACAGACTCTGAATTCGTCTGTAATTAATTAAAGTGTCGCCCTCGTCAGAAACATTAAAGGAGTAATCCACTCTTTTCACTGTGGCCCCTCGTTCTTCCCTCTTCACCTGTCTCTCTCTCTCTACCTCTACACCTTACTCTCTAGCCCCGCCCTCCTGTCTCTCTGCTGGGTGTGGTTTATCAGGTACTCTGACATCACATTAAACCTCAATCTCCCATCATCCCTAGCTCCCTCAGGCCCTCAGACCAGGTAGCTTCACTCTCACAGGAGTGTGTGTGTGTGTGTGTGTGAGACCTTTAGCCTCCGTCCAACACTGATACGGCTTCATTCTAAAACTAAATGTGTCAGAAGTAATCTGATCACATGACCATTCACCTGCACTGAGCATGTGCGTACAGGTGTAAACAGGAAGTAGATCCCCAATCAGGGGTCAGGATCGTGACTGATAAGAACCAATCAGGAAGTGAACATGGTGCGTCTGCTTCATCTTTTCTGTCCAGACTAAAAACACAATCCCAGAGTTTTCAAACTGGAACTGGTCCAAAAGTCTCCAGAGCTGTGTGGACGCCGGGCGTAACCATAGCAACAACAACGAGTTTTAAAACGAACACGTCTCAGTGTGGGCGGAGCCTGTGTTGTGTCCTGCAGTGTTCAGCTTCTGTAAATGATAAAGATTCTCACCTTCATCAGAAACAGATGTTTGCTGTGTGTTTTGTAATATTTCTGACTTCCTGTAGCTGTTTCACATTAAAAGCCTTTCCCGTGTCCTCAGCTGGAGAAGACGACAGCAGAGTTGACCAGAGCCTTTCACAGACTCTATGAGCTGGAGCAGGAGCTCACCTTCTATAAGATAGACAAGAAGCTGAGTCCTCTGCCGCCCTGCAGCGCACAGGTAAGTCTGGTGTGTGTCTCATGAGTCTCATGTTAAAGTGCTGACACTCGTCTGTTTCACCAGGAAGTCGACACCGTGGCTGAGAGTCCGTACATCGGCAAGGCGCGACACGTCAGGAACACCATCACCTCCACCACCCGAAACTCCTCCTCCTCCTCCTCCCTACAGACCCAGGAGGCTTCAGAGGTTCACACTGACATGGAGTCGTCACGCCCCCTGCTGGAAGACTGCAGAGCACATCAGAGTACAGGTCAGGATGCGACTCCTGCGGTGATCAGGGATGGGGCAGAATATTTCTGCAGAAAGCTGCTGACTGTACTAAATTAATTCTAAATACTAAACTAGAAACCAACAGACATGTTCGCAGAAATCTGCAGAGGAAGGTCAAACCCTGTTGACCAGAGGTAAAAGTCCTGTGGAGAATGCGGGCATCGATCCCGCTACCTCTCGCATGCTAAGCGAGCGCTCTACCATCTGAGCTAATTCCCCTGTGCTGGTCACTGCTTCATACTGAGGAGAGCAGGGGGACAGAACAAAACTACAGCGTTGTCAGAGGCAGATTTCATGTCTGGGCCACCTCGTCTTCTTTGTGTGAATTTGCAGGTCACCTCGCAATGTTTTTATGAAGCTACCAGAACATACAGGAGCTAAATTTAGCTCTTCAGCCTGGAATCTTCACTCTGTATAGAAACAGAGGTTTAGATGGAGCCTTGGCCTTTACACCAGTTTACATTTTATTGCTGTTTCAGAAAGATGATTCATGTTTCTGGTTTTTAAACTTTAGCTGACTGGAGTGCAGCTTAGAGACAGAGGGTTAAAAGTCTTGTGGAGAATGCGGGCATCGATCCCGCTACCTCTCGCATGCTAAGCGAGCGCTCTACCATCTGAGCTAATTCCCCTGTGAACAGCTGACACTCTTCACCTGCTCAGTGTCCAAAGTTCATGTTCACTCAGTCTGTTCACAGTTTACATTCCATCGCCTGGTTAAACATCGACCTCTGACCTCTGACTTCACTGCACGTTAACCACATCAACATGTTTCTAAATCCTCCTCCACTGTTCACACAGCTGCTCCTCCATTTCGCCTGTGCAGTGCATTGTGGGACGGCACAGCTGTGACCAGCGGACGAGGTGGCCGAGTGGTTAAGGCGATGGACTGCTAATCCATTGTGCTCTGCACGCGTGGGTTCGAATCCCATCCTCGTCGACTGCTTTGATTTAAAGGGAAACGTGTTTAGTGCAGCTTTTAAATGAGTCTCTGAAAGTGAACCAGGTGAGATTCAGTCGACCGTTTCTTTACTTTGTACAGTGAACTCTGTGTTTCTGCTGCGTCACCACCAAAGATAAAACAACGTCTCCTGCTGAATCTTTACAACACAGAAACTCATTCCTGCAGCTGGATGTCCTGGATCATGTTTCATTGAACACAGACTGTTCTACAGAGTAAAGAGGGAAAAGTCCTGTGGAGAATGCGGGCATCGATCCCGCTACCTCTCGCATGCTAAGCGAGCGCTCTACCATCTGAGCTAATTCCCCTGTGATGTAAAGGAGCAGTCCACTGAAAATCTGCCTTCTAACACCTGGCAGGCTTTAAACATACCTCTGAAAACTCGTCCTCCCTCCCTACACCCCAGTATAAGATCATATGGATCAGAGGGGAATTAGCTCAAATGGTAGAGCGCTCGCTTAGCATGCGAGAGGTAGCGGGATCAATGCCCGCATTCTCCACAGGACTTTTAAAGTCTTTTACTGTGACGGGAAGGTTTTCCATCTTTACTGTGAATGTTAGACAGTGGTTGTGAGTTTCAGGGCAGCAGAGGAACGTGGATGAGCTGAGGGCCCCAAAAACAAAAACCTTTTGTGCTGCTAATTGAGAGGACGAACTCATCAATCCTGAGGCATGAACAGCTGCATTCAGTGAAGTTAATGCTGCATCAGTAGAGCCTGTCAGTCCTCGTGTGAAAACCACTGACAAGGTAAACAGCTCAGTTCAGTTCAGCCCTGTCTGCACTCGCCTCTGTAGCTGCCTCCACTCCATTCCTGCCATCTCCAGTAAACGTTAGAAGTGTCACAATGCTAAAGCTAACGTCCAGTCACCACCCACATGAACCAGCTACACTCATTTATCATCTGCCAGGACAAACACGTGGTTTTATGGATGAGACACAGACATGTTTCTTATGGAATCAGAAGTTTGAGCTCAGGACAAACAAGGAGGTAAAAGTCCTGTGGAGAATGCGGGCATCGATCCCGCTACCTCTCGCATGCTAAGCGAGCGCTCTACCATTTGAGCTAATTCCCCTGTGCTGTAGTTTTTAATGCAGCCTCAGCCAAGCTGCTCAGTGATAAAGCAAAAAGGACAAGCACAGCCTTTGTATTTCAAAGCAGTTATGGCTTCCTGCCAGAATGCTTCTCCTAACCCAGCTCTGTACTTTCTTATGAAGTCATAAGTTTTCCTCTTAAGTGCATCAGTGAGGAAGAACTTTTCTGATAGAGAAAGTGATCTTTTTTCTAAAACGTGTCATAATGGAACCACTTCACTCAAAACTCTGTCTCAACGAGGATGGGATTCAAACCCATGGGTGCAGAGCACAATGACTGAGCAGTCCGTCACCTTAACCACTCGGCCACCTCGTCTGGTTTTTTGTGTGTTTTACAGTGAACGTCAGATCCAGATCACCTTCCAGGAGAGTTAACAGGCCTGGGAAGTCGACTTTGAGTCAACTTCTATTTACCTCACATTTAGCCATTTAACTTTCTTCCACTTATCTGGAGTCGGAGGAAGCAGTTGAACAGTGGAACACAGGGGAATTAGCTCAGATGGTAGAGCGCTCGCTTAGCATGTGAGAGGTAGCGGGATCGATGCCCGCATTCTCCAGGAGACTTAACTTTAAAGTCATCTTTTTCTTTGGTAGGGGAAGTTTTGAAATTCAGTTTGACATAGAAATCACCTAAAAGAATGAAAGACACTTGTTTTTCAAGCTCACAGGCCTTATGGAGGCTGCAGGTTTTTGGCTGGACAGCAACAGCAGGGCCAGTGCTAGAAACACAACTGTCTGTGATTGACCTAGTGAGTGTTAGAATTGGCCAAGTGATGAACTCACCACCACTGGTCAGTCGGCTGTTGCACTCTTCCCATTGACCGTCGCTCTGTGAAATCGATTTGGTACAAACAGTTTATATTACTTCATCTGTGAGTGAGACCTGTTTTTGTTTGCCTGTTCAGATACTCTGAGCTGCAGTGTCAGGAATTATGGCGCCTTAACACTGACTGATAACGCTGTCAGCAGCCTGGCAGCAGAGACACTCCATGGTGCTGAAAGATTTCATATGTTTTCAGGCTTATAAACAGTTACAGACTAGGATTTAACAGAGTCTTGTTTCTTAGTCGATGTGACGGCGTATCAATGAGACAGAACTTTTCTGACCAAGAATCTGATCTTGTTCTGAAGAGAATTTTTATAACAAAGCCAGCTAGCTTAACATGAAACATGAACCCACGCGTGCAGAGCGCAATGGATTAGCAGTCCGTCGCCTTAACCACTTCGTTAGCCACCTCGTTATCAGCTTTTTTAGGTTACCACCAGGATTATATAATAAATAGCAAATAAAGTTGAACATAGCTCAACTTTTGTTATGCTACACCTCAGATCTTGGTCCTCATGAAGTCGTACTTAGTCGTAGTTGTTAGATATAGAAATATTTAATCAGTGTATAGACTAATTTCATGCCTATGAAGGTGGTCTGGAACGCAAAAATGTTGGCAAAAATAGCAAATTAAACTGGAAACCGACGAGGATGGGATTCAAACTAGTGATGGGAAGTTCGGCTCTTTTCAGAGAGCCGGCTCTTTTGGCTCAGCTCCCAAAGAAGAGCCAGCTCTTTCGACTCCTGAACGGCTCTTAATTTAGGATTTTTTGTAGGTCTTTATTTTACAATAACTTAGCAAAAATGAATGGTTTGTGTGTTGAAAACCCATTCATGTTCAGTGTTTTTATGAGAAGCCTTATAATTGCCTAATTTTGTGCATTTACTCTGTTACAAAACCATTCTTTTGTTTAATATTTTAATCAAACATTTTATTGCACAAATATTGCTCAGACAGACAGACAGAGAGGGGGGCGCTCCACTGCAAGTTAGACTGTTTAACTTGCAGTGGAGCGCCCCCCTCTCTGTTTTCACATAATGGTATGATCCTATATCCTCACATCTGATTGGCCGCGATGCTGACCAATCAAAACAAAGTTCTGCCTTGAGCAGAGCTCAGGCTGAGCACTGAGGTAAGCAGCAAAAGGAAAAAAACTGGGAGCTGGTTCTTCTGATTCACTAATTCAAACCCACACGTGCAGAGCACAAAGCAGTCCATTGCCTTAACCACTCGGCCACCTCGTCTTGTTCCAGAGTTTGCTCAAAACAGCAATCGAGTATGAACCATATGAAAAATAAAAGTTTGTTCTTGCTGTGATTGTTCTCCCTGTTAATAATATTTTTAATGCGCTTTCAATGTCAGTGAGGGAAGACAGTCTTTAAAAAGTCTTAATCAGTTTCAGTTCATCAAATCAACACAATATCATCTAAACAAATAAAGAAATACTTTGTGTTTCCTGTTGAACTGCAGTGAAAAGACAAACAGAATTTACGACTAAGTGTTTCAGAGAAGATTCATGTTTCCATGTGTCTGAGCAGACCGAAAACAAGCTCTGTGTGTGTGGTTGGAAAGCAAGTCATGAAACTTAGAAAGCTGTAAAATGGTTTGGTACCTTTACTGTTGTATTATATTGTTGGTTCATTGTGTGTTTGTGTGTAGCAGAGGATGAACTCCTGCATCAAACAGAACAGCAGCCAGAAGCAGAACTCACAGTGACAGAGGAAACCAAAACACACCCTCAGGTAACACACACACCTACACAGCTAAAACTGAATGTACACATTCATTTATATTTATATGTTTCTCTGAAACTTTGTATTGTGGTGGTGTGCCCCAGGGTTCAGTCCTGTTCTGTTCACCTTGTATATGCCTGCCCCCAGACAGTTAACAGGGCACATTAAAGGTATCTCCTATCAACATTATGCAGATGATACTCAATTATATGTCTCATTCAGATCTGAACATACAGCTGCAGCTGTCAGTTAGATAACTGCTGAAATTGCTAAATGCTGAAAAAACAGAGGTCTTCTAGGGAGGAGAGAACTATAAGCTCTTTAATATATGATGGTGTCTGAGCATTAAGGGCTTTTTAGGTGAGGAGGAGGATTTTAACAGCGCAGAGAAGCAAAATATGAACTCTTTTTCTGGTTCTGGTCAGTAATCGTGCTGCAGAATTTTGGATGAGCTGGAGAGTTTTTTAGTTTTGTTGGGGCAGACAAACAAAAATGAATTACAATAGTCCAACCTAAAATAACAAATGCCTTTTGAGACAGGAAGTGTTTGATTTTGGCGATATGACACATGTGGAAGAAGGTTGTCCTAGAAGTTTGTTTTGGGATTTAAGATCTTTCTTAAAGCATCTCAAGACAGACGTATTTCTGTCCAGCAGGAGGCGCTGTGTCGTCTCCTCAGCAAACTGTCCGTCCTGGAGCAGCTGAGAGACGAAGCTGATGAGACACGAAGGCAGATGGACAGACAGACAGAGGAGAGCAGGAGGACAGAGAGAGACACAGAAGAGCTGGAGACACAGCTGCTGACTCTGGACACCTCAGACCCACAACATGTGAGTTTCACAGGAAGTTTACACTGTGCTAACCAGGATATTTATATCTGTTTACTATTTATTATTTGTTTATTAATTGTTTGTTGTTGAGAGTGATATTGATTCCTAAAGGTGCTATATGTACATTTTTTCTTTTGCTACTCAGCCAGCGTTAGCAGTAAGAGCTATTTACTAATCAAGAGCTTCAGCCATTGTTGCAGATGAAATACATTTAGGAAACATTGTCTCAGCAGCACAGGACCAGACAGTGGAGAGAGTAAAGAGGTAAAAGTCCTGTGGAGAATGCGGGTATCGATCCCGCTACCTCTCACATGCTAAGCGAGCGCTCTACCATCTGAGCTAATTCCCCTGTGCTTAAAGGTTGTTCCTCTGATTTTCCTGACCCAGTCAGTATTTCATTGTTCAACTTATTCTCCTGGTAGTCAGTGTTTACTCAGCAAGAGCTTTAGTTTCAGCTGAGTACAGGAAACACACAGTCTGCTGAATCCCTGTTTAACCAGCGGACGAGGTGGCCGAGTGGTTAAGGCGATGGACTGCTAATCCATTGTGCTCTGCACGCGTGGGTTCGAATCCCATCCTCGTCGACCACGTTACTCTTTATTGGGTTGCTGAGTCGTAAAAGTCGGACTTAATTCTCCCTCTGTTCACTCTTTATGAGAACACATTTTCACCAATGTAACAAAAGAAGTAAGTAAACAGTTAAAAGTCCTGTGGAGAATGCGGGCATCGATCCCGCTACCTCTCGCATGCTAAGCGAGCGCTCTACCATCTGAGCTAATTCCCCTGTCCACTCTGTCACACATGTAGCTCTCAGTCCCTGTCCAACTCTGTGCTTCTATTAATAGAAAGTGGATTCAACTGTCTGGAGGAGGAGGTTCACTTTAGAGCAGAGAATATAAAGAGGGGGAATTAGCTCAGATGGTGGAAAAACACATCAAATTTAAGGGACATTTTTCTGAACTAAAAGCAATAATTAGTTACTTTGTTTGGTCCTCCCTTTTCTCCTCAATATAAATGAGTATACGTCTGAGGGGAATTAGCTCAGATGGTAGAGCGCTCGCTTAGCATGCGAGAGGTAGCGGGATCAATGCCCGCATTCTCCACAGGACTTTTACCTCTTTACTCTGTGATGTAGAGCGGTCATATTCAACCTCACAGTCTGTGTACAGGGCAGAGAACCAGGCTTTGCTCAGGGTTGTCAACCTAAATTTGAAACATTCAGAGCATTTTGACCGAAAATAAATCTGTTGGAGAATGCGGGCATCGATCCCGCTACCTCTCGCATGCTAAGCGAGCGCTCTACCATCTGAGCTAATTCCCCTCTGATCCATATGATCTTATACTGGGGTGTAGGGAGGGAGGACGAGTTTTCAGAGGTATGTTTAAAGCCTGCCAGGTGTTAGAAGGCAGATTTTCAGTGGACTGCTCCTTTACATCACAGGGGAATTAGCTCAGATGGTAGAGCGCTCGCTTAGCATGTGAGAGGTAGCGGGATCGATGCCCGCATTCTCCACAGGACTTTTCCCTCTTTACTCTGTAGAACAGTCTGTGTTCAATGAAACATGATCCAGGACATCCAGCTGCAGGAATGAGTTTCTGTGTTGTAAAGATTCAGCAGGAGACGTTGTTTTATCTTTGGTGGTGACGCAGCAGAAACACAGAGTTCACTGTACAAAGTAAAGAAACGGTCGACTGAATCTCACCTGGTTCACTTTCAGAGACTCATTTAAAAGCTGCACTAAACACGTTTCCCTTTAAATCAAAGCAGTCGACGAGGATGGGATTCGAACCCACGCGTGCAGAGCACAATGGATTAGCAGTCCATCGCCTTAACCACTCGGCCACCTCGTCCGCTGGGTTTAGAAACATGTTGATGATGAAGCAGTTTAATCTTTGACTGATTTTCCAACCAGACCTCAGACTGACTGAGCTTCTGTCACATCACACAGTGGAGAGAGTAAACAGATTTCTCCAACATTCTCTCCAACAATCTCAAAATACTCTGAACGTTTCAAATTCAGGTTGACGACCCTGAGCATAGACCATAATCTATAATGAATATGATGGGATATAGTTCCATGTTGTCTTTATCTGTGGTTTTATTTCCTTTGTTTTGGTTGATTCTAATGTTTTTATGGATGAATAAATTGACATATTTAAACAGTAATATAATGTACACAGACATATATCAACACTAATGGAGTCATCCTGCATAATAAGGACTTTTACTATTGACTCTTCAAAAACATTCAGGCGATTATAGTTTTTTACTTCTGTTTGATTTTAGATGCTGGACTTTTGTTTGTAATGGAGCATGTTGTACTTTTCCTTCCTCTGAACTCACTGATGTCAGGACCAGACAGTGGAGAGAGTAAAGAGGTAAAAGTCCTGTGGAGAATGCGGGCATCGATCCCGCTACCTCTCGCATGCTAAGCGAGCGCTCTACCATCTGAGCTAATTCCCCTGTGGGTGAAAGGGTCACTGCTGTGATTCTGGCTCCTCCTACTTCACCCTCCTTCAGTGTTTGTCCTCAGTTTCGGTCTAAGTTTAGAGGCTTTTCCAGCTCTACAGGAATAAAACTCTGACTTTCTGCAGCGAAGTGAAGAGGAAACTCTTCAAACAGCAGGAAAAGGAGGTGTAAAATCTCTGTGGTGAATCTGAGACGAAGCAGAAACAACAGCAACAGGTTGTCGTCTCTTTAAGAAGCTCAGACCCCTCCCCCCGGGACGCCCCCCCCCCGTAGGGAGGGAGGAAGCTTTAGTTCACTCCCATTGGACAGAGGCTGACCTGTCACTCTGCAGCGGACGCTCTGATTGGCTGTGAGGGAGATTTCCTGTGTTGATTCAAAGACACAGAGACAGAGAGAGAGAGAGGAAGAGAAGTTTGAAGCAGAGAGAAGAGACAGAGGAGAGGAAAACGGGAGAGCGGAGGACAGACACATGAAGAAGTGAATGATTGTTAGAAAAGAGAGGAGGAGGTGAAGTGTTGTTTTTCACTCTGAACTGATAGAAGAGGAGGATGTTTCCCAGCAGCCCCTGGTGGTCTCTGGGGTCGAGGGCGGAGAATCAGAAACAGACTCTGCTGCTGTGAGTATAACAAACTGATCTGACTGTTCACACGACACAACAGGAGCAGCTGCAGAGACCAGGTTCATCAACTGTCCCACATTTCATTTAAGCAAATGTAAACAGAGACGTTTTCAGTCCTGATTCAAACAAACTGAGAGTTTGTTCAGATATGTGGAGAAATAAAAACTGAACAGGTTTAGTCTGAACACCTGGTCCTGGCCTGGTCCAGTTCAGAACGAAGCAGCAGATCAGAAATAAACCAGTCAGAGTTTTATAAACCAACAGGAGCCCAGTGCACAGATCAGAGGACTGATGTGATGCTGTCAGAAATAAAACACCTGAACAACAGGAAAACTACAAAAAGCAGACAGACAGACAGCTGCTGGAACATCTGTATCTCATGACCTCTGCAGGAGCAGAACACAGGGGAATTAGCTCAGATGGTAGAGCGCTCGCTTAGCATGCGAGAGGTAGCGGGATCGATGCCCGCATTCTCCACAGGACTTTTACCTCTTTACTCTGTGATGTAGAGCGGTCACATTCAACCTTACAGTCTGTGTACAGGGCAGAGAACCAGGCTTTGCTCAGGGTTGTCAACCTAAATTTGAAACATTCAGAGCATTTTGACCGAAAATAAATCTGTTGGAGAATGCGGGCATCGATCCCGCTACCTCTCGCATGCTAAGCGAGCGCTCTACCATTTGAGCTAATTCCCCTCTGATCCATATGATCTTATACTGGGGTGTAGGGAGGGAGGACGAGTTTTCAGAGGTATGTTTAAAGCCTGCCAGGTGTTAGAAGGCAGATTTTCAGTGGACTACTCCTTTACATCACAGGGGAATTAGCTCAGATGGTAGAGCGCTCGCTTAGCATGCGAGAGGTAGCGGGATCGATGCCCGCATTCTCCACAGGACTTTTCCCTCTTTACTCTGTAGAACAGTCTGTGTTCAATGAAACATGATCCAGGACATCCAGCTGCAGGAATGAGTTTCTGTGTTGTAAAGATTCAGCAGGAGACGTTGTTTTATCTTTGGTGGTGACGCAGCAGAAACACAGAGTTCACTGTACAAAGTAAAGAAACGGTCGACTGAATCTCACCTGGTTCACTTTCAGAGACTCATTTAAAAGCTGCACTAAACACGTTTCCCTTTAAATCAAAGCAGTCGACGAGGATGGGATTCGAACCCACGCGTGCAGAGCACAATGGATTAGCAGTCCATCGCCTTAACCACTCGGCCACCTCGTCCGCTGGTCACAGCTGTGCCGTCCCACAATGCACTGCACAGGCGAAATGGAGGAGCAGCTGTGTGAACAGTGGAGGAGGATTTAGAAACATGTTGATGATGAAGCAGTTTAATCTTTGACTGATTTTCCAACCAGACCTCAGACTGACTGAGCTTCTGTCACATCACACAGTGGAGAGAGTAAAGAGGTAAAAGTCCTGTGGAGAATGCGGGCATCGATCCCGCTACCTCTCGCATGCTAAGCGAGCGCTCTACCATCTGAGCTAATTCCCCTGTCCGCCCTGTCACACATGTAGCTCTCAGTCCCTGTCCAACTCTGTGCTTCTATTATTAGAAAGTGGATTCAACTGTCTGGAGGAGGAGGAACTGAAAACTGAGCTAGCACCATGATAGCTAGCCTCTTAAACTGTCAAATGGTGTTAGCTAGCTTACATTAAGCATATCTGATTTAGCAGCTAGCTATTAAAATGAAAATGGCCGACTTCCTGTAGGTATTAGACCATGATGTCAGGAGACTTTTGTACATCTGGGAATGTTACATGAGTTTACCAAATTTCATCCAAGGACAAACGAACGCTTAAAACATGTACATTTTCACCAGGTCTGATCCATGTGCAAAGGTTTGTGAGTTTCTCAGCATGTTTAGGTCTTCAAAAAGAAGATTTACTTTATCCTGACATCATGGTCTAAAACCTACAGGAAGTCGGCATTTACAGACGTCGTATTTGAACGAGCTCCTCCTACAGGTTTTATCATATCCACCTCAGTCTCTATCCTCTGAAGACCTTCGTGGTTAAAAGTTGTTAAAAGTGTGGGTTTTCGTCAGAGGGCGTGGCCGTGGCTTTGCGCCTGTTCTGATTGGCTGTCATCTCCCTGTCAGGCCCATGTGACCTCACAGGTGTCCGGGGGCCGGCAGCTGTTGGACAGGATGAGCAGGAGGCAGAGCGAGCTGGAGGGTCGCCTCGACGACATGCTGTCACGCATCGCCATGGAGACGCAGGAGATCAAAGAGCTGGAGCAACAGCTGACTGATGGTGAGGAGAGAGGCATGATGGGAAACACCTGCGGAGGAGTTGGATGAAATTTATATATATATATGTATTTTCTCTCTTTCTGTTTCTTTTTCCTGTATTATTTTTGGTGGTGTGTGTTGATGAATGCAGGTGTGTTAGTTTAGTTTTGCTGTGGTTGGTTTCTCTCAGTTAGTTTAGTGTTTGTTTGTTTGTCCTTTGTTTGTCAGCCTCGCTCTGAGGAGCTGAGCATGGCGTCCAGCAGCGCCTCCTCCAGGCTGACAGGAAGCACGGTATTAAAACCGGAGCTGGCTCTCCGTGCAGTGTGGAGGAGGTAGCACTGGCTGTGGGGGAAATAATCGGGCACGGCTCTGTGAAGTCCGCTGCCCGTATGAACAGCGCGGTGGTTCTGTTCCTGGAAAAGGTAGAACAGGTGAACAGGTTGGTGGAGACAGGCATCACGGTGAATGGGATGTTTGAGCCGGTGATCCCACTGACACAGCCGGCCACAAAAATCACTCTGTCAAACGTGCCACCTTTTATAAGTGATGAGTTCCTGATCAAAGAACTATCGAGACATGGGAAGGTGGTGTCCCCGATAAGGAAGGTGTTATCAGGCTGTAAGTCTCCCCTGCTGAGACACGTGGTGTCTCACCGCAGGCAGCTCTTCATGCTGCTCAACAACGAGGATGAAGAGTTTGATTACCGCTTCCGAGTCCGTGTGGACGACTTTGATTATATTCTGTTTGCAACATCATCCTCTGTGAAATGCTTTGGATGTGGTGAAGAGGGACATTTAATCAAGGCCTGTCCTAACCATGGCCCCCCTGCCTGCCTGGGTGTGGCTGCCACTAGGCCATCTGCTCCGGCGGCGGGGTGGGCGGTGGCCGCCGCCACTGCTGCTGCCGTCAGCCGACCCGTTCCGGCAGCGCGGCGTGCGGCTGCGGTGACCGGTGCCGCGGGGCGAGGGAAAGATGCAGGAGCTGCAGAGAAACAACAGGCTGCAGAGATGCAGAGCCAGGCTGCAAAGAGCACTGAGATGAGTACACATGGTCCCACGTTAGAGAAAACACCATCTCTTTGGCCAGACTGGATCGGTTTTATGTTCTTAAGCACAGAGTCAGTGCTGTTAAAACGTGTAGGATTTTACCAGTTGGTTTTACAGATCATTCCTTGGTTTTATGTAACGTTTTTATCAGAAACATTTTACATAAAAGCGCCTATTGGCATTTTAACTCTGTTTTAACTGTCGACAAACCTTTCAAAGAGGCTTTATGCTGGTTTTGGAATGATTTTAGACAGAAGAAAAAGGAGTTTGTCAGTCTGAGGCAGTGGTGGGACCATGGAAAGGTTCAAATTAAACTTCTATGTCAGCAGCACACGCTCAATGTCACACGAGACATCTCCAGATCTATCAGAGATCTGGAGACTGATATTGTGGATCTCGAGTGTGTGAGTGACTCCACAGGAAATCGAGGATATATTGAAATCCTCAAGACTAAAAAGATGGCATTAGCCAACCTGCTGGACACTAAAGTACAGGGTGCACTGGTCCGGTCCCGGGTTCAGAACATCACAGAGATGGATGCTCCATCGAGTTTCTACTTTGGACTAGAGAAGAGACAAGGGCAGAGGAGACAGATCCACTCTCTACTCTCTGAGACGGGACAAGAGCTGACAGAGCCAGGCCTGATAAGGAGAAGGGCTGTTGACTTTTATACCTCTTTGTTTAAAAGTGAGTTTAAGGAAAATGAGGAACTGATGGAGGAGGTCTGTGGTGGACTTCCTCAGGTGTCTAGTGAGGCTAACTCACAACTCGACAGCCCACTGACTCTACCTGAGCTGTACGCTGCTCTGCAGAGTATGCAGGGGCGAAAGGCTCCAGGCATCGACGGCCTCACTGTAGTTTTACAAAGCCTTCTGGGACATCTTGGCTCATTAGATGTTTTTAATGAGAGCCTGGTGTCAGGGTCACTGCCTCTGTCATGTCGCAGAGCCATCATCACCCTCCTGCCCAAGAAAGGCAACTTACAGGATATCAGGAACTGGCGTCCTGTCTCTCTCCTCTGCACCGACTACAAGATTCTGTCCAAAGCTCTGGCCAATCGGCTGAGAGGAACCATGGAGCAGATCCTCCACCGGGACCAGACGTACTGTGTGCCCGGCAGGTCCATGGTAGATAATACCTACCTCATTCGGGACGTTTTGGAGGTCTCCAGTTCATTAGGGTTCATTAGGGTTCTAACCCTAACCCTAACTCTAACACTGGATTGATCTCATTAGATCAGGAAAAGGCTTTTGACCGCGTTGAACACGGCTTCCTCTGGAAGGTTATGGAGAGGTTTGGGTTCAGCGCTGGTCTCATAGCCAAGATCAAGGTGTTGTACAGTGACATTGAGAGTGTGCTGAAGTTTAATGGTGGCCTGTGTGCTCCTTTTAGAGTGCATAGAGGCGTCCGGCAGGGCTGTGCTCTGTCTGGGATGCTCTATGCACTCTCCCTGGAACCCCTCCTACAAAAGATAAGGTCATCTGTTCGAGGCCTGATTTTACCTGGTTTTAACAGCAGTGTGGTTTTATCTGCTTACGCTGACGATGTCGTTGTTTTTATCAAAGATCAACAAGACGTGTGTGTTGTAAACTCTGTGATTGAGAAGTTTTCTGTTGTGTCGGCTGCGAGGGTGAACTGGAGGAAGAGTGAAGCCCTTGCTGTTGGTGAGTGGCGTGAGGGCCTCCCTGTTCTCCCTCAGAGCCTCACATGGAAAAGGGGGGGTTTAAAATATCTTGGTGTTTATATAGGAAACAGCGACATCGAAAAGAAAAACTGGGAGAACATCATAGAGAAAGTGGATAATAAACTGGCTAAGTGGAGGAGGATCCACACACAGATGTCTTTTAGAGGGAGGGTCCTTATCCTGAACAACCTGGTGGCCTCTCTGTTGTGGCACCGGTTAGCCTGTCTGGACCCTCCATCAGGTCTTATTGCCCAGATCCAAGCAAAGATGGTCGACTTCTTCTGGGATAAATTACACTGGGTTCCACAATCGGTATTGTTTTTATCCAGAGATGAGGGAGGCCAGGGCCTGGTCCACCTGGCCAGCAGGACAGCCACCTTCAGGCTCCAGTTTATTCAGAGGTATCTGACTGGACCTGAGGATCTGGTGTGGAGAGACGTGGCCAGCTGCATACTCAGGCGTGTTAATAACCTGGGGCTGGATGCTGCTCTGTTTTTAACTGATTCTAAGTTTTTAAAGTGTGACTCTCTGTACTGGTTGTTGAAGGAGCCTTTAATCTGTGGAGCCAAACTGGACATGTGCTGCAGCACCGTGCCTGGGCTGATGGGGGCGCTGTGCAGCTCAAAAATGTTTTGCCTGGAGCAGCTGGTAGAAGCAGCAGGACCGGCGCTCATGGACAGCCCAGCTCTGAGCTCTGTGCTGGGACTGCGCTCTGTCCGTCTGACGCAGAGGAGCCTGGAGCTCTGGAAGAAGAGGCTGACAGAGAAGGAGAGAGTCCTGCTCCTCAAACACAGCAGGGGAGAAGCTGAGCCGGACCCCACAGACCCGTACCCAGAGATCCACCTGTGCCCTGGGTTCATAGAGCTCAGCGGCCCCCTACTGAAGCGCACTGACAAAAAAACACTAAGCCTGCACAAGGCCGACAAAAAAACTCTGTACACAAGTTGTGTAAAAACTATTTTCAAAACACGGCTGTGTGACAGAGCAGAGTGTGTGTGGACTGAGAGGCTGGGCGGGCTGAGCCCACAGTGGAGAACACTTTATAAACCTCCTGTGAAAAAGAGAACCGGAGATCTCCAGTGGAGGATTTTACATGGTGCTATCGCAACCAATGCCTTTTTATCTGTTATTGATCCCAGTGTTGTGAATGAGTGCCCATTCTGTGGATTGACTGAAAACATCTTTCATGTTTTTACTGAGTGCAGGAGACTGGCAGAGATTTTTAACGTTTTAACTCGTGTTTTTAACCTGTTAACAGAAAAAGCAAAGTGTCAACTCCTGAACTTTTTAATTGGTGAAGCCAAAATGTCAATCTACCTGACTCGTAGAGACAAACTACAGGGTGGGCCGATTACTGACGCTGTGACCCTGTGGAAGCTCAACGTGAAGACTGAGGCTGGAGTTCAGCTTCCACAGGATCACAGGGAATATAGATGTTTGAACAGCAATGGGCTCATGAGGAGCTGCTGTGCAGAGTGACCGGCACAGAGCTAATATTTACACCTTTCCTCAACTGATTTGTTGATCGTACAACTGTCCATGTGATTTTTAAACCAAATGTAAATAAAGTACTGTTAAAAAATCAAATCTCTCTCCTTCCTCTCTCTCTCCTCCTCCTCTCTTC
>NW_026118150.1:0-31261 GCF_001640805.2 Lates calcarifer
GGGAGACCTCTAAGGGTGTCCTGTGGTGTCTGGCACCAGGACATTGGCAGCGGATCCTTTGGGTCCAGTGGGTTGCAGGGTGGGGCCTCCATGTATCTGACTTGTTCTGGTGCATCCCACAGATAGCTACTGGATAGCACATGTACATCCCTCATTTAACAGATGTGATGCTCCTAATAGAATTAGACTCCACACAGCTATCACCTATCTATACCACAGCCTACCAATCTCATCTGACATTGTTTTAAACCCATGATTTACCATTTTTGTCACTTGATTCCTCACATGGTTGTCACACAAGCATTAACCAGTTTTTTTCTTTGTGTGGTCTGCTGGGATTTGAACTTTGACCTGACAGCAGTACTAAAACACAGACTTATTACTCCTGTTACCATTTGCAATGGCATTAATCAGAAGCAGACAGCAGAGAGCTATTCAGAATCAGAGTCAGAATCGGTTTTTTTTGGCCATGTATGTTGACACACACAAGGAATTTGTTCCCGACTGTTGATGTCTCTATAGCAGAAGTATCAGTAACATAAAAGATAAGTATAAAGACAAAAGTAAATAAAACAAGATTACATAAAAAAATAAAATAGGATATGCATTCATGCTATATACAATTTTATTGAAGGCCTGTCATGAAATTCGTGCAAAACTATATTCTAGTTGTTAGGGTGGCAATGTAAAACAGTGCAATGAACAACAGTGTTTGAAATTTACAGGTTTTCTTGGAGAACTGTGTGCCCTTTATTCTCAAAAAATCACTGAAATGTGATTAAACGTTTTACTATTTTACAAGTTTGCCATCTATTAGGACTGTCGTAAGTTTTCTTTTGGTACTATTATTACCATCGTGATATCATCAATATATTTACAATACATACGTTCTTTTTTATTTTGCAAAACATACAGTATGTTTTGCGGTATGCAAACTTTATTCTGAAATTCAAGCGGAAGCTGTAATGAATGTAGTTCCTGTCATAGGCACGCGGACGGACACAGGAGATTCTGTCTGTCCATGTAGACCAGAGATGTCGGAGTCTCCGGACGCCCGCAGTCTGCTCTCTGCTTCCTCCCAGCTCAACCTGATGGAGGGACGCGGTGAGAGATTCTCTACTTATTCTAATGTGTTGGCGTGGAGGAGTCGGGAAGAATGAACTCTGTGCTGTCGCAGCAGTCTGTTTTCCCGGCGTTGTTTTCCTTCCATCAAGTGGTTCTGTACAGCCGCTGCGTTAGATCATGGTCTTACAGGATACTTTCTCCTGTGGTCCAAGGAGAACACGTTTAATAACGAACCCAACATTATCTCGACACCCCAGATGAGGCCCGTCTGCGCACGTCTGATTGTCGAAGCTGCCCGTTGTTAGCATGGATGTTTAAGGAAGACTGAGTGAATTTTAAAGAGACATTTCTCTGCTATCAGATTTAATTGTGAGAAATGAAAAGCCACAGACTCTGGTTTTAAATGAAACCATCACTGTGGAGCTTTCAATACATCTATGAACAGATCGTCCCAAAGTCTGAACATTATCACGTGATGAAGTACCTACTCACTATGCAGCTCGGCGCTGTCAAAACAGGGTTTATTGAAATAAGAAATGTTGGTACAGCGCCTCGGACTGTGAATTAATACGCTTTTACTTCCAGTAATTTTCAGAAACTTAAAAGTAAAGGTAGTTTCAGTGCTGTCCGTGGTGCGTTCAGGCTCCGCTACTTCCCTTTGTGTATCACCTACTACATTCCGCAGCAGTAAACTGATTCATGGCCGTCGTTTCCTAGATATTTGGAGGATATTATACATGGGATGTAACTTTTTAAATTGGTACTTGCAGGTGCTATTATCAGTACGAATTCCACAGTTTGAGTCAACCAAAGGTGCTAAATGACTAGGACAGCATTTCCCAAAAACCTCTGTGGTCGACAGGCCAGCACCACAGGTGTTTTCACTGGTGAAGGGTCTCTTAATTGGGGAAAGGGTATACATAGACTTGCAAGCTTTAGAACACCCTCACCTTTCTCTGATGGAAACAGTGAAATTGCTACTGTTCCCCAAAATATAGAAAGATTATTGTACTTAAATAATATTTATCTAAGAGATAATCTTACTCGCAGCACTGGCAACGATGTAGGTGTATGCGTAATGACATGGCACATTCATGGAATAGCAAGCTTGTGAAAGAAAAAAATGAATAAGTAAAACTTACCCCCATGCTTCTTTGGCTGCATTTCTTCTGTAGTTGAATATATTTTCATTTGCTATTCTTAATTTGATTAGATCCTTATTTCTCATAGTCCCTGAAGCTGTACAACACAGGCGAAAGTCACATTTAAAAACACATGTACTGTTCTTGGGTACACAGTGGTGTCAGCTCCAAAACACAATGTAACCTCTAATTCATCATGTGTGCCCAAAAATAGTCTCAAATGTTTGAGATAAGGCAGCTTTTTATCTGTCATTTGGAAGTAACCACATGGAACACGTAGATATGTGGCATTTAATCCATCCCCAGGTCAAATGTGGTGCTGCTTCTTTTGGGTGTGTGTGGCTTGTAATTGGTTTGGAATGACACTTAATGTGGCTCACCCTCCTCACAAACATGCAAACAGAGAGTGGGTAGGGAAATGGTATAGGTGCTGCACTGGAATTGGTTGCTCTGAGTGGGTGTTAAGAGACTGTGCTTGATTGACATCTCCTTTGCTCTCTTGTTAAACATATCATGATGAGATAAGTTACACCTGTATTGTTCATATTGGTCTATGGAGTTTTCAGACATCATGTAAGATCTAACATAGTTCTGTACAGCTCCACCATGAGCCAGAACAAATAAAAACACCTGTGTAGAGGCGTGACAGTGAAAGGAGTTGTTTTGTCTCATTAGCAACTAGAAAAATGGCTCTGGCTGTTTGTACACAAGCGTTCACGCTTGTGTACAAAACATTCACGAATGTTTTTCTTGTGTGGACTGACAAGCTCTTAAGGGTGTCAGCTAGGATTGGCTACAGCCCCTCATGACCCTCAAAAATCAGCAGTATAGCTGATGGATGGATGTTTCCATGCATACAATCAAATACTCAGCTGTGATAATGTTAATCTGATCGCTGTTCAGTTCAACCACTGCATGATCTCTGTGTATATGAGAACCTGTGAAGACAAAGCAACTTTTGTCTTGCTTGTATTTTCTCATGTGTTGGTTATCGTTAAGTTGTTTAGCTAACGCTAGCTGAACTGTTACTGTTATAAACTGCTAAAGGTCAGAAGTTCTTCTTCTGGTTTTGTCAGATACCATCAGCTCAGGTGCACATCGCCTCCTGGTGTGGCGGAGGACTGACCCTCATTTACATATAGCCAGGAAAATAAAGAGGGAATGCAGATTTAGATTTTTGCAGATTTATGGTTTAGCTACAACAGAGATGCATATACCAACAGTTTATTAGGAACACTTGTAGTTTGTGGTGCTGCTGAACTGTATTGCTTTATGCAGAGAGGGGTTTCAGTTATTTAGCCTAAGCTCACTGTTGTAAAGGGGTGGACAATTTAATAGGAACATATGTCCAAATAAAAAGTGAGAAATAATTTAAAACTGTTGTTGGTTTTGTTGGCAGTTGGTTAAACTAACTAATATTGTTAGATGCCACGTGACAGTGAATGAAAGCCACCTCATCCAAATGTACAAGAGGTGGTGATAATTATAGTTATTCAACATGCTTGAGAGATAATAATTAGTCATCTGCACGTGGTTTTATATGGTGTTATGTTTGGGTATCTGTACTTTTCAAGCTACACTCCTGTCCTTCGTCTAACACTCTGATGGCTGCCCTGCAGTTTTCTCATCTGCTCCTACTGTATTAGGCTAGGGCTGTCTGCCTTGTGAAGTTTCTGCTCTTGTAAATCAATTTTTTTTGCTGTTCAAGGAATTTTTTGGAATCTTGATGTCAGCTGATCACTTTTGAATAACAGTGCAGGAATGGAAAAGCAGCAACAGCTGTAGTGTTGTTTAGAAGAGCTGCAGGTGACAGGTGCTGTCTGCAGTTTCTGCAAATCTTCAACAGAACAATTAACAAAGCTGTTCACTTTGCTTTCCTGTTGTATAGAAACCCAGTCAAGCCAAGGGAGCATCACATCTTTGTAGGGGACTAGTAACTGGAACAGGAAATGTCATTCAGTGGGAAATGCCAAGCTTTCACATGATTTTTGGGATTTTTAAAGTTGTCATATAAGTTTCATTTTCTCTTTGTTGCGTTAATTTGATGTAAAGTTTTGTTTGGTTTATACTGCAAATATTATCTTAACTCTTCTCTCATTTTTCATCAGTAATTTGTAAGCTCTGGCTGTTGATTGTAAATGAAGCCACAGCTCCATAATGTAATTGTCCAGGGTTTATAAAAGAGTCTGTGTGTTATTAGCTTCATGTTTGCTTTGTAATGGATGCATTTATTCACCATGTTACTTTCAAATGTACTCATCCTCAGTACCATGGAGAGCTGACAGTATGAACTCTAAGAAGTGGTGGACGTCTGTAGAAATGCTTTCAGATAAGATGGATCTGAAGATGCATATGGAAGCAGTTCTTCTTTGTTACTTTTTGAATATGTTAGTCATGTTCATTTTCCTTATTTCACAGAAAGGAGAATATAAGGATGATCTACATTTAGTTATATATGTTTGAAAATCTGCAGTCACTATATTTTATTTAGATTTTAGATTTTTACAGGTTGAACTTTTTTCATACTTAAGTTAAAAAGTAAAAGAGGACTTAAGTCTTTTCTCTGGAAAAAGGGAGTAGATTAAGGCACATTTTGACATGTGCTCAGTGGAAATAATGTCACATGAACTACACCAAAGCTTCTGCAAGGTGAACATGAGAGAACCTTGGATTAATCTTAACTTCTGAGCTTCACAGCTCTGCTCAGCTCAGGAAAAGCTAATTTGCTGCTTTCAAATACCATTGATTGGTAACCAGTCAGTTAGTTTGAATTTCTGTTGGAAGTCTTCAGTCAGTCTATACTAGGAGGATGATCACTTTAGGAGCACCTGCATAGTGGTGGTGAGCAGTTTCTCGTGTTAACTTGGGGTAACTCACATGGAGGACACGCTGCCAGTAGGACACATGAAGGAGATTGAGATATGCACATAACAAAGGAAGCACAGAGAAACAAATACTGCTTTCTTAACTCTCTGTTTTCGTTTTACTTCTGTTCTCAGATCGATGATAAGGAGTTTGACATTCCCCAAGTGGACACACCTCCCACACTGGAGAGCATCCTCAATGAGGTCAAGTACATGTTACTCTTTGACTGCTACACTACACTGTACCTACTGCATCAGACACTGCCAACAGTATACTGACAACCTCATAACAAAGTAGTTTCAGTCAACTTTGAGAAGCTGCCCTACTTTTAGTTTAGATTTTTTCAATTCTCTGACCCAGACCTTGTGGTAACACTCAACAGTTGCTCCTCTACGCAACTGACTGACGATCAGGTTCTAGTTATTAGACCTTACCTTACCAACATTTGACCAACAGAACACCTTGGCAAGTCTTCAGCATGGAGTGGAAAGATTCTGCTTTGGGGTTGTATGACAGCCAGTGGCCAGGAAAGAGGGAAGAATGGATTCCACTGAATATCAGCAAATTCTAGATGCAAATGTCCTGCAGTCAGTCAGAACAATGATCCAGAGCAGACCTCAAAATCCACCATGAACTGCTTCAAGAAACACAAGCTGAAGCTTTTGGAATGGCTGCTACAGTCTCCTGACATGAACATCACTGTAAACTGTGGGTAGATCAGGGTGCTGTGGACCGTCCTAGATGCCACAAACTTTTGCATACAACTGTATATAGTATCTATCTTTGTTATCCAGAATCCCCATTATTAGGCTTAGTGAAGCCAAAAAACTTGTTAATACACATGTAAACTGTGAATTGTCAAACAGTAGAATTCACTTTCACATTTCACAATTTTATTTATATAGCGCCGAATCACAACAGAAGTCATCTCAAGGCACTTTTCATATAGAGCAGGTCTAGACCACACTCTTTAGATTATTATAACTACAGAGAGAGACCCAACAAATCCCACCATGAGCAGCACTAGGCGACAGTGGAGAGAAAAAACTTCCTTTTAAGAGGCAGAAACCTCGAGCAGAACCGGATTCAGGGTGGGCGGCCATCTGCCTCAACTGGTTGGGTTAAGAAGGAGAGAGAGAGGGAAAGATCAGACTCTACAGCTCCAGAGGCAGAAATACCTGCAAAAAGAGACAGAAGAGGAGACAGAGACGGAAGAGCACAATACTACAGGAAAGGGAAGATATAGAGTAAGTAAAATGTATTTGAAAGACAGACAGACAGACAGACTGGGAGAAGGTTCCACAGTAGAGGAGCCTGATAACTGAAGGCTCTGCCTCTCATTCTACTCCTGGAAACTCTGGGAACCACCAGTAAACCAGCATTCTGGGAGCACAGAGTCCTGGTGGGATTGTAGGGGACTATGAGATCTTTAAGGTAAGATGGAGCCTGACCATTAAGGGCTTTGTATGTGAGGAGGAGGATTTTGAATTCTACTCTGGATTTGACTGGGAGCCAATGTAGAGAGGCTAACACAGGAGAAATATGGTCTCTTTTCCTAGTTCCTGTCAGTAATGGTGCTGCAGCATTTTGAATCAACTGCAGAGTCTTTAGAGAGTTGTTGGGGCAGCCTGATAATAATGAATTACAGTAGTCCAGCCTGGAAGTAACAAGAAGTAGAATTGTCAACAGGTGCCCTTATTTCAGCTACAGACAGAACCTGGTCTGTATTTGAGACAGGACTTTATTTCCTTCACTGTTCTCACTTCTTCTTAAAACTAATGCTGTAACACAATAAAGTTGCACTTGTTGTGTAGACCTGTCATCGACAAGTTGGTTCTGTTCAGTTTCTGTGTGAACTTCCTTCCAAGTTACAGCATCTCCTCTTCTAAAAGAAAACTTTGTTCCCAGAGCAACCCTTTCATTTCCTTGGAGACCCATTATTTGGTTACAGGAAAAACCCTTCTGGAACTCACACTATCCACACAAAACAATATGCACTGTAGCTACACACCATCATGGTCAGAAGTCAGTACCACTAAAACATGGACCAGTCTATGCAATCAAAATCAGTACAGTTACTCCACACCTGGATGTGATGTTTTTGCCCTTTATCTTTTTGAAATGAAGTCCTGTCTGTAGAGAGCAGACACTCAATGTTGCAGTCAGAAGAACCAAGATGAAGGTCAGCAGATCTCTAGGCTCTGTAATGGAACTGTAGCAGAATTCCAGTGTCAAAGCACTGTGAGTGGGACAAGAGATGGACTGATACAAACTGCTTAGTGTCTCTTAGCAGTTACAGTGGCATCAAGCTGAGACAGAGGTGTATTGCTCTTTGAGTACCAGAGCACACCTATGATGCACATGCACATGTTCACACCTGTGATTAAGTTGTGGCTTGTTTATGTAACTGCTGTTCCAATGATGGTTAACATACATTAGTCAACCGTAACTGAACATGATCAAATGTTAGACTGACTTCAAATAGGTTCATCATGTGGAGAATATTACACTGATAATACCATGGGTGTAGTAGGTTGTAATTGGTGTGGCTTTAGGCAATATAGGCAAACAAACAGATTTTGGTTTGAATTATTTAATTCACTCAATGGTGCCTAGCAAAGGAAGCTGCTTTGAAATATCCCCTCTGAGGAAAAAGCTGCAGTACAGCAGAGGTCAAGCTCAAGCTCCTCTAATAAATGTAAAATGTAGCCAAGCAAGCTTTCATTTCCTGCAGGTATTGTGGATGAAGTACAAGCTGTTCAAGTTTAAAAAGCTGATTTTCTAAGGTTTCTTTGCAAATGCATCATGAATAAAGAACCTGTTAGAGGAGTAAATAATGAATGAAAAGATGTTTTGCTGTTTTTTCATCTTAAGTAGTTAATGAAAAAATAATGTAATTCACTGTGCTTCTCAAAGGCTACCAACAACTTTGAAGGTGGAATGTTAACAAATGTAAATGTGAACTTTTACCACTCCATTTTAGTGATGATTGGATCTTCAAAAGCTTAATGTACATGAATTAAATGGGTTATATGAACTGCGAATATTTTACGTCCTTCCTTACTTCTGGTGTGCTTCGGCAGCACTATGCCTATGAGCTGAAGTGTGTGTGTTTTGTTTTCATGTGTGTCCACAGCTAGAGGATGAGGAGGAACCATTTGTGTTGGAGGACACCTGCGTACTAAGCACAGACAACATGGATGCTCACTCCTGTGACACATCCTCTCTGGCCAGCTCTGACAGTGGAGACCCAGCACACCTCAAACGGTATCAATACACACACACTCACACATATACACAAACTTGTACTTGAGTCCAGCACTTGAGCAGCTGTACTTAACAACCTAAAGTATTATTTTGCTGTGTGCCTCACTGTACATGGTAATAAAATGGAAAATTTCTTCTCTCTCTCTGTGTTTGATCTGTGTGCATGTTTGCCCGTGGGGACATGTATGTGTGAAGAAAAAAGAGGACCGTGGATCTGAATGCAACAGTTCATGGGTCTGTTCTTCGGCACAGCCTGCTGAAGGGCATCTCTGCACAGATCGTCTCTGCTGCTGTGAGACACACACACACATACACGCACACACCTGTGTTTAGATAGTCATCAGTTATAGTAACTCCATCTTTCTGCTCTAGTTCTGTTGAAGTTTTGGTTGCAAAACCATTTGGATGATTTGTTACAGAAGTTTTGCTTTATTTCTGCCTTCAGACTTGTTCCTTTGTTTCAGATTATATTCAAGCATAATAAACGTATATTTTGTTACATCTTTTACTCAGGACAAAGTGGATGCTGGACTGCCAACTGCTATAGTGAGTACTAGTTTGTTCAGCTATTAATCAAATTTGGTAACACCAAATTGCTGACCATGTGTACCTTCTGTATATGCCCTCATGATGCATTTTTAGCAATTTCATCATTTCAAAAGTGGCTTTATATGGGTAACATGGGAAATTAGTTGAAGGTGAAAGTGCTGCTTTTGGTATTTTGTCGTCATCAACGTGATAGTAACATGCAGACAGGAAATCTATCCAGGGGACATTACAGGTATGGGCCATAACCATCACGCTGTCTGGGTGCCCCACATTGAAGGTTTTTGCATTTATTTGAATCACTATGATAATTTCCATCAACTACAAACAATACTGTAGAGCTGTTTATGAGACACAACAATGAACAGCAGAAAGCAAGGTTAAAGATATTTTCAAAGCTGCCTCAGCAATGACTCACTTATTTTCTCAACTGCTCAATAGAAAGACAGATGTAAGAGAGAAACCAACAGACAATGTAAGAGTGCGCACATCTGCAAGAGGCCGTCACAGTTTATGAAAATGTAGTGCATTGAGAATACTGCCACTGCAAAAAACTTTAGAGAAAGTGGTATTATCTAGTATCACCCACAGGTGTGTCTGTGTTGGAGATCTTTGATTGTATGAACCTTTGGAAGGAGAGTTTGACATTGGTTTCTGGGATTTCTCTGGCTTTTCCTGACTTCCTCGAATCAATCCTAAGCTGCATTTTTTTGTGTGTGTGCTCAGACAGTGTCAGGTGTAATTGCTGTGGGAACGTCTCATGGCCTGGCTCTGGTGTTTGGTGAGTCTAAACTTGATTACCCTCTGTATATGCACACAGTGATGGAAAGGATATTTTCCCATTTAAGACATTTTACAGTGCAAAGAAAACACAGCATAAGCTCATTAAGTGTAGTTACCAGTTATATTGCATTAAAATAAGTTATCATGGGCTGCTGTTATAAATTGAATTAAAGATACTTTATTGGGGATTCATGATGGATTAGAGTTTAAGACACCATACTGTGTCTTAGAGCTGGCTTAGTCAACCATGATTGGTTGAGCTGTTTGCTGTTTAGCAGTATCAGTGGTGAGCATTTCTATGTGCAACAGAATCATCTTTAATACTGAAACTACAGGACAGCAGGTCAGAAATGGTTTCATTATGCATATTTAATGATAAATGAAATGACTACTTACAGTTTGTGTTCACATAGCAGTTAGACTTACTACTGTCAGTGATTACAGCTTTGATTCTGAATGAAACTCCTGGATTTGACAAGTTCCCATTCCTACATACATATCTGACTTGTCTCAAAGCCACACACCTGGCTGTTTGCCCTCTTCAGTGTAACATAATACCAATTAGATAATTAAATTGTGTGTAAATTATGAGGAGGCAAAGGTAAGTATTTATAAACTCACTATTTAAAAATCTCTCTCGCCACATCATTCACACACTCATATTGACCACAACCTGTGCAAAATACTGTTCTGCCCTCTAGTGTCTGTCCTTCTCACACACACCTAAAACAGACTTCCTGTGTAATTCATGCAGGACACAAGTCTCCCTACAGGGTCAAGGTGATGACATTGTCAAACCACTTCATGAAATTCAGATCAGTCATCTCAGACAATTGTCCTGTTCCATCATGTTGCATCACATTTAGTGTAAAACTTTTTTAAAGTTGGGGTTGTGGAGAGTCTAATCCAGATCCCATCCAGATGTTCCTGCTACAGCAGGATCCATGCTCACATCCTCTGTCAAATGCTTGGACATTGTCCAAACATTGTAGGAGTTCCTCTAAAGAAAGCTGTGAGGCAGATTATGTTTTGTTATTGTGGAGCTAGACCTAAACCAAGTTAATGAATTTTAATTAATATAAATATTAATATTAAAAAATGTCCAGAAACAGCTCTGCATCATCTGGGTCTCACAGAACACACTAAAGGTCTAATCAGCTGAAAGAAATCTGCATTAACTCTGATTGTAAGAATTTTAGACAAATACAATTTCTACATGGCTGAATTTCATCAATAATGGACAAATGCAAAGAGGACATGACCTGACGCATACATACCAGTCTTCTTTTTTATTTGTGAGGCATCAGCTTATTAAAGCCAATTTCTAGTGTACAGTCATTTCCACACATATTGTAAGTATTTTTGGTTAATGCACACAACTTATGTGATATTTTATTAAAGTTACTGTGATCATCTGATATGGCTTACATAACAACAGTTGGATGTTCCTTCTTTTGACTTAATACATGCCAGTGTCATTGACATCCACCCTCAGGACAGCTTCACCTGAGTCTGACATGGAGGCACTGACAATAACATAATCTCCCTCATAAGAAATGCAGGAGCCATCAGCTTTTGCTCTTACAAAATTGTTTTCACTTCCATTATACATAATATCATACAAATTGTAGTCGCAGTCATTTCCTCTGTCAAAGATCCCCACAGCGAACCAGTTGGAGTAGAGATTTCGGTCGTAGGGCACGGAGAACATTACAGCCATGATGTGGCTGTAGTCATTCAGGTCAGCATTGAAAAGGTCGTAGGTGAAGACACCAACTGCACCGGTTGCAGCACCGGTGGTCTTGTTGAACAGTGCAGTGGCAGCGGAGCAGGGACCCACCATGGGTGGCAGAGGGACCTCACAGCAGCCACTCTCAGTGAACACCCTGAACACAGACACGCAATGATTCAGACAGGGCTTACAGGAATCTTCTTTTCCAAACCAGACCTTAAATTTTACATTCACAGTTTTTTGTGTCCTCTTACAAGTATGTGAATGTGAACCCAGAAGGAGTCAAAACAGTCAGTTTTCTCAAGTGCATAACAGTACTGCAGTAATGTGACATACCTATTATAATGCACAGCATGGCCAAAAGTATGCTGAGCAATTCAGCCCACCCGTATGTGGTATGATAACATGTCATTTCATTTAGTTACAAGAGCCTTAGTGAGGACAGCTAGTTGCATTCTGGTTCATTTCAGAGGTGATGGGGTCTTACAGGCCAGTCAAGTTCCAATGCATCCTTCTATAGAAGAAGGGATGTGTCCTCCATCATTAAAATAGCCCTGAGAATGGATCTCTTCGTGGCCATTATGAACAGCAGGTACAATTACAGTAACCAGTACCTCTTCTAGTGAACATATGGGCATGTGAGTATTCAGATTGACTTTAACATGTAGGCCACCAAGCTGTCCCAGCAAGATACAGCAAGGAGGTAAATATGCTTGGTTAAAAGTCTGTGTGTTGTGTGTATGCACAACATATAATAAAACATACATACCACTACAAAAGTAAATCTGAAAAGAAATGGCCATTTAACTTTATCTGGGCCTTATTCAATTGTGGTTACTGACTAAATAAAAAAGCAGGACAAAGAAGTATTTGTGGCTGCTTCCTACCAAATTTTACCTCTACAGCTTGAAGACCTGTCTAAGTCAGCACTCTCACTACCTTCAGAAAAAGACAAGTAAAAAAGCAATACATTACCTTGGGTTGGCCAGAATGTAGCAGCTAGAGGTGTTGTTAATCTCAACAGAGCAGTTGCGATGAGGCATTGTGATGAGGTGTTCAGCAGTGGCAGGGGGAGAGGCTGGCTGTGAACCAGAGACAAGACAGAATCATTTCAATTAATTCAGCACCTCTGAAGGAGAGGGACAGTGAACTGTGTTTTGGTGACTGATGTAAATGTTTGTCAGAGCACAGATAGAACTAATACCAAGTAATGATGGCTGTGTTCTGCTGAGCAAGGTTATGCCACCAGCAGTGACCCGGCATATACCATGCTGGGCACTGGCAATGACTCATTTATCTGGAATTTGTATTTTAATATTATTACTTGTTTGACAAGTCCAATGTCAGTAATGATGTCCACCCCTTTAGCTGAATAACTGCACTACACCAGCAGCCTTTAGGTGATCCAGTTTCACTATATTCTGGAACATTTTGTCTGAGAACTTTGTCTTTTTTTCCCCTAAGTACAATAATTGACTAATGCAGTATTCATTTCATTAATGAAAACTATTTACAGCCAACTTTTTTTGAAGATGAGCCACTGATGAGATGAAACAATAACTGACTACATTTCTGTATAATATTGTTAATGAAATAAACTTTAATTAGAAAAAAAAGAGAATTATTATTATTATTATTTTTTTTTTCAAACATATTAATCCATGGTTCTGAGTTTGAGTCAGCTTCCTAGTAGCACCTTGACCTTAATGCACCGCTAACAGTGCTGGTGCCTGGAGCTAGCAGCGCAACACAGCTTTAGGAGCTTAGCCAAGTGAGAAGGCGACTGAAAAATAAATGATAGCAACAGCCTGGCTTGGCAGAAGAGAATAGGTTGCTATTTGGACCAGCTGTTTCCGTGGACAGAAATAATGAACGCACAGTAAACAAGGTTTTTTTTCCTTAAAAGTAACTGTATCATTGTAATCATTAGTTGTCATTTTTCTGGGCTTGTTTGGTGCAGTCTTTGCCTTTTATTATACAGCAAAAGCTAATGCTGATCTACTGAATTAATTCAGGAATGACAGAGACTACACTAAAATTGTTGATGTCCAGGGTAAAAATGGACTCCAAATAAAAATTATCAACTTGACTAAATGTGAAAAATAGAAGACTACAAAAAAAATCTAAAAATAGATGACCAAATTACCAGTAGACTGATGAGGAGTGGTGTAGAAAAATTGCACAGAACTAGTAATGAAACAAAGCAGCCCACACAAGTAAAGATGAGCTAGAATCATTAATGTCTACTGTCTTAAAAGGCAGAATAGAATATGTGAATATAGGAGTACTTACCTTTTAGTGCTTTGCCGAGTTAAAATATCTAGAAGCAGTTATTTGAGCTGACAGATTGTTGGTCCAGGTTCAGGATGTGGTAGTGAAGTCACATTGTAAATGAGCTGCTCTCACAGTGGGTTTTTATTGACTTAGGTAATCAGGATCTTATGGTACCAGTTGACTCCCTCCTTATCTCCTGCCCTGTATCAGCTCCCCACTCACCGGTGTTCCCGGACCTCGTCACTGCCTTATCACCATGGCAGGATTGGATTAAACTGATTACGTCGACCCATGCTTTTGTTTGAACTTTTTTCTTTATTTGAACCTTTAAAATGGGTATCCATTATTTGTACAGGGCGTGTCGACAGGACAAGAAGGACTTCAGGATCTGCCATGTTCACAGGGTTACACTACAAAAGAGAGTATGAGGAGGAGCAATATATAGATCAAATTCATTGTCCATGAAATGAAACTGGTGCTAAGTGAACAGTAGTTGCAGTCAGATGCCCCCCTTTTGGAAAGAAACAAAACAAAACAAAATCAAGCCAACAAAAACATCAGCAATTCTATAGTACAGGGCCATGCACACAGTGAATTGGCGATTACACAATCACTGTTCAAAAAATACAGTATCTACCATGTGCAGAAGCACAAACATTAGTGTATATTAAAATGATAAAGTTGATTTGATCTGTGGATGGATGTCAGCGTACTGAATTCAATCAGTGAACTTCTAAAGAGATAAAATTTGGTTTTGTTTAAGTAATTTGAAATGAAATAAGAGTTAAGTTGGAGACAGTTGTAGTAATGTCGCAGTTTAAGTGGCAAAAGGAGTTGCAGCAATAATAATGAGAGGTAATAGGGCATTGTGTAAAGGCATTAGGTTGTGTAAAACACAGTCACATCAGTTATATGTGTAGTATTTACAGAGGCATTATCATTGCTTGAATTGGAATAGAGAATGTGCCCGAGCTCTCAACTGCCAAATAAATAAAAACTGACTCACCGCTCTGCTTTGATATGAGAAAACAAAACAACTTTATACAAGCCAAAAAAATCCCTGTTTTCTGTAAAATAGGGGAAGTTGTAGATTTTTTCCCTCCTTTTTCTTTGTCCTTATTTATTTATTTTACATCACATATCTTGGCTCTCATAGGGTTGAGTCTAGAAAATTCTCTTGTGTGTTTACTTAAATATGTGTTTACATAAATACATCATAATTTTTTTTACAGCTTTACAAAGTTAGAGTTGGAACATCGACCAATGAAATATTATTTTTCATTAAATGTACCAGGTACAAAAACGTTTGCAAATAAGCAGTCCACTCAATTAAAAATCTAAATGTTCTTACTCTGCTGACATCTTATCAGGCAGAGCTGTTCCAGGAGATGAGTCACCTTTTGGATAAGTTCTGTGAGTCTGACCATTGGGGATGAAATATGTGTCATCATGGATCTCATCCTAGAGGTGTGTCTAGAGGTGCGTTTCAGGGCTGGCTTAATCTTTTCAGCCTGCTGGACCAGGATAAGCAGGTCATCATGGATTCCTCATTTGACCTGTCACAGGTTAAGGGATTGTCTGGAGACACTGTTACCTCCATGCAGTAGACTAGCAACCTGAGGAAAGAAGAACGGGGAGGCATTTGACCTCTGCCTCTCACTGAAGGCGGCATCTGGTCAGCCACTGCCATCCCACCCAGGATTTTCAGCTAGGGCAGCGAGAGGGCCCTAGCTAGATTCAAGGTACCAGAGTGGTACCAGAGTGGCTGCCAACCCATGCCCCTGCCGCATTGAACTGCTCCTTCTGCTTGCTGGAGGAAAAGAAGAGACAATCGACTTAGGAGCTGTGGTTAGTGGAAACTTGGAGAGACTCAAAGAGATTCCTGCTCTGAGCCTCTCTGTAACAGATCAGCATCTTCCTACCACCCATACAGGAGAAAAATTTTGACAGTGTCCCATTCAGAGCTGTGTAATGACCCACCATATTCATTCCGTGTACTGTTGTGGAAAGGCACACTTTCCTCCTGTGTTGCTCCAAGACGGTGCCCTGGGCACCTTAGTTGTCAAAGCGAAAGACTGGCGCACATGCACAGTTCAACCTGAGTGTTGACTTGTGCAAATTCAGATTGCACACACATGTCCTGTTCTGCTCAATTCAGCCAGGGAATTGGTTCCCATCAGTAGATCTGCATAACCATATACAGTATGTGTCATACTCTGCCATTTGAGCTGTCATTTGCCCAAGGGTATTCAGCAAGTGTGTTGAAGCAGCTCTGAACCCTGTTCAAGCCTCAGGTCGTAGAAAGGAAAAAAAAAAAAAAAACAGTTTCATTTTGAGCATATTTTGCCAACAACTCTCTGTTTCAGAGGGGGAACTCAGTCTTGCTGACAGCCTGTCTGCATCTGACAGGGCTCATGGCCTTGGTGATTTCCGTCATTCCTCAGGGGTTGCTGAGTATGTGGGATTTCCAGCTCTGGGTGTCCTCCTGTACATATGACGTCAGCCCCATTGGGACTGGATGCTTATTGCTCTGGTACTGATCAGAGTGAGGGAGCAGCGACTGTGTTTGATTCTGATAGCCCTGCTTTGGCCCAGCAGACCATGGATATGGAGTTATGCGACTCCTTCATGGTAAACCTTGGCCACTGCGCAAGGACTTAGTGTCACAGCTGCACGGGCAGATTTTTATCCACACCCTGAGCATTTGGCTGACTTTGAATATAACTGGGGTTTGCCCCTGACAGTGATTGAAACTGTTCCGAGTGCAAGGGCACCATCTACATGCCCATTGTATGATGGCAAGTGGGGTGTGTTTTAGAAATGGTGTGAAACTGGGGACATTATTTCCTCCAGTGCTCTGTTCTGAAAGTATTATACCTCCTGCAGGATTTACTGGACGATGGTAAGGCCTTTTCCACAAAGGTCTATTTGGCTGCTATCTCAGCCTGTCGTGTGGGTTTTGGTAATGGGCCCATTGGTCAGCATTCCTTGATGATAAGAAGGTTTATAATAGAGAGGGCCTGCTGGCTGCACCCTGTGTATAAGCCTTTAGTTCCTTTGTGGTATTGCCCACAGTTTTAGATGCACTGTCAGTGTTGTCCTTTGAGCCTCTGGAGAGTGCTGATTTAAAAGTCCTTTCACTCTGTCAACCATCCCATTGCTGGCTCTGACATAGCAAGATGGTTGCAAGATGGCTATGGGAAGGAAGGTGATTAATTAATTAATTATTATGATAATTATTAATTATTATTTATTATTATTATTAAATGTAGTGAATTACAGCTGGGTCTCATATCTTAGTAATACACTTGACCATCATGTTTGTTGAGGCTTTCCTTGTTAATCTCATTGGTGATAAGCCTGGTTGGGACCTGAAGAATGTGGAGCCACCTCTGTCACTGGCACTCCAACCGAAAAAACATGGACACCTCTGTTGGTGCACATCTTTGTGATCTGGCAGGTGACGTGTCTGGTCACACAATAAAATATTTTGTTATTGTGTCAAAAAGTTAGACATTTAGTTAAATTATTGTTTTCATGCAGCCATAGGCAGTATATTTTCAGGTTGTCCGTCTGTCCCATTCTCGTGAACACAATATCTCAGTAATGCTTTGAGGGAATCTCTTAAATTTGGTACCAACATTCACTTGGATTCAAGGATAAACTGATTAAATTGGTGATCAAAGGTCAAGATCACTGTACCTTTGCAGAACAGGTTTTTGGCCTGAATACTGATACTTGCGATACCTTAGGAACGCCTGCAGGGAATCCCTTCAAATTTGGTAAAAATATTCACTTGGACTAAAAGATGAAATTGATAAATTTTGGTGGTCAGGGTCGGGGTCACTGTGACCGCATAAAACACATTGTTAGCCATAACCCATGAAGTCACATACTAATTGCAAATTGACATACAGCCGTGAAATGGTATTCTTAGCAGCGGCAGGACGTGCATTTCACACCTAGGCCTTCACTGGTGTCCTACCCGAATTAACCCACCTCTTAATACTGTCATTATGATGTCATGGCTATAGAAACCATCCACAATATACAGAAACACAGTATAACAGATCTTTGCATCGCAGACAGACATGTCATGTAACTAATGAACTAAAACTTATGCGAGTGGGCAGACTCGACTTTCAGCGTTAGCCTCCATAGAAAAGGAGTTATTGTTGGAACCGAGATGCACAGATAACCTCTGTAACAGAGTCACTGAGTCACAGAGTCCTCCTCCTTCAGCTGTTGTCGGTTTAAAAAACATCAATTAAATCTATACTGTTTGTCTGTTTGTTAATGTTTTAGCTTGCACCGGTAGCTATAGAGTATGCGGTTTGCTAGCTCTGACCAGTATGCTCTCTGGCTGTCCAATCAAATAACATGAAAATGGCAACGTCATGTTAGGCCTGCTAGATGGCCCCTGGTCTCTCCAGCTCGAAATCTGATTGGTTAAAGGGTCCACAAGGCAACAGTTTCATCGACAGCCCAGTAGTTTTCTAGTTTTTTCCTTTTTTTGCATTGTCTTTCAAAACAATATGTTTAAGCACACATATTACAGGTATTAATTGATTATGATTAAGCAATAACATAAACTAGATCCGGTACATATTGTACTAGATTTACCTTTACTTGCTGAATGCTGAACTGTGGATGATAGAGCCTCATCCTTATCTCTGGGTCCATCACTAATTAAAGTTCCTAGGAAAATACAGTCATTCAGAATGTCCTAATGCAAATAAATATAACAAAACAAAAAAAATATATATATATATATATTTTATACTGTGAATTTTGTGACCAAGTTAAAAAATGTTCTTTATTCCTGGCAACTTTTATTAGCCAAGGTTAGTGACCACCCCTGGCCACTCGTTGGTCCAGCCCATGGTCTCTTAACATAACTGTTAATTTTATAGTTTGGCTTTGTTTTGTGAAAAAGCTTCTTAAAGAGTCTTCAGAATGGTTAAATGTTTTCCGAAATATATGAATATATGAATAATATATCAAAGTTTTATAGTGTTATTGTAATTTCCTGTGGAAAACATGAAAATATGCAAAGAGCTGCTGGTCTTGACAGATATAAAATGATTGAGTTTCAAGCTCTTACTGTGATGTTGTTTGGGGTTTGACCGGGGCTGAGGTTTCAGCAGTGCTGATCCATGTCTCTTTATATTGCTGACATAACGATGCCTGGGCAGGAAAAGGTATGAACATCACTGTCAGATGGTTCACTCATGCTTGATATTGTTCATTTTATGTTCAACCTGACTGGCTCTGAGACGTCACTGCTCATAACCTTTTTTTTGGCTGCGCTGCTTTGGTGCATGCTTTGTTGTTTGATTGGGTTATTTGCAATTAGCAGTTTTTTCATTTGGTTCCAGTGTGTTGTGTTTTTGGTACTGATGTGCTGTTTGATTCTGTTTTTCCACTGTTAAGTCTGAGGACTGGGAAAAACTTGAGTTTCTTTCTCTCTTTTTTTGAATTCATTTTAAAATCCACACCTTTTCTAGGTCTGTACCACTGTTTCAGCAATTAATTTTCCTCTTCATCTTCCTCTCCAGATACCAACCAGGCCCTGCGACTCTGTCTGGGTACCAAGACAACTGGGGCAGAGTTTGGAGCTGTCTCTGCCCTCAGCATCAACCAGGATTGTTCACGACTTCTCTGTGGGTTTGCCAAAGGACAGGTACTGTATGCAATATATTCAGACACACAAATACGCAATCACAGGCTTGTTGACTTAGCTTTGATTAGAGTTGAAAAAAAAACTTGACAGGGTGGAGACAGGACACTGACGAGCCTAACAGCAGCTGGTTAAAATTTAACAGGGTATGTGCTGATGGTTTGAATGCAGTATGTGTTGTTCTGTAGCAGGCTGTCCTGATGGGGATCAGTGGTGCTCTGAGAGGGTTGATTGCTTTAACTGAAAATCTTAGGTTGTTGTCCAGATAACTGATACTTCTCTTAGTTTGACAATGAAATGCTAGTGTAGTGTAGCTTGTGACAATACGCTACTGCGCATATGGTTTTTTCAAGAAATTATTTAACATGAAAACTTACTGTATGCTGTATGCACTTGTTATGTACATGACATTATCCATCTTTACACTTGTTTTTTAAATGGCTACACCAGAGCCTGGATAAATGGAACTAAAGAACACAAAGTTGGGCAGGTTAAGTTTCTTTATATGGCTCTTTTGTGCAATTTATTATTTTTTCTTTTTGGTTATGTTGTCTGTCATGTACCTCATGTGCAAGTAAGAGGTTTGACCAAAGAGTTCAGAGACAGTGTCTATAACAAGCAAAAACCATACCTGATTCAAAATTGGCTGCCACCCCCTTCAAAAATACTCATATTGTGCAGAAGTACATTATGGCTACACAATTAATCGAATATTAATGTCATTCACAATTTTGGCTTTCCACAAATAAATGAACGTGATCGACTGCAAAACTGACATTTTAAACTCATCTCCATATCAAACCAAGTGCCTCCTAAACAACCAGCTACCTGCCACTGTGCACCCACCCAGCAGGTCAGAGTAGAAGAGTAACAACAGAGAGCAAGTGGTCAAAAATCAAATGCCTTGAGCAGAGGGAGAAGAGCTAGGCCCTGGAAACTGATCATCATCTGGTGTTTGGAAGTGTTAAGGATTTAGTGCAGATTGATGTTAGACAAGAACAAATCATATGCAAAGAGTACACGAGATTGTGTCTGTGTTGTAAAGCAAAACAAATAATTTGTTCAACCATGTGAAAAAACACCATAAACTGCAGTGGAATGACTGAAATGAAGGCCAAGAAGAATAATATTTCCAGCTTTACCTCGCTGAATCCCTGACACTGAACAGCAGTGCACTGTTGTTTTAATTTTGATCAGAAAGGTTTGGTACAGTTTTATTTATATTTTAATTCTGGAGGATGCACTGTTATTACGGACCGGTCTTATTTTGATGCAAAGATGTACACATTAGCAGGAAAGTGGCACAACATGGAAGTGAAAGCAGTGCCCTGTTTATTTAAATCTGAACATGCAATAAAAGTGTCCTTAAAGCCAGTGAATAATTGTGATTAAAAAAAATCATGATCTCAATATTGTGATGATAATTTTGGCCATAACCATACAGTCCTGCGATACACTGCTTCAGGCTATCTACCTGCTCTCCCAGTTTTAAGAGGCACCTGCTGATGGGAGGTAATATCAGGAAGAGTATTATGTAGTGGCATGTCCCTTCTGGCATATATCGAGATACATATGTTACAGCACTTCAATCATAAATGATTTGACCCATTTTTTGCTCTGCCACTTCGTTTGATTTCCTCTAACTGTTTTTATCAGGTGCCAGGTTTTGTTTTGGGCATTAAAAGCACTGGATTACCCCGAGGTGGTAGAGGGTGGTCAGTTGATACAGTAGAATGTTGGTATTCACTTTAGTCTTTACAGCTCAACACCTTTATGTATATTGAGTTTTTCATCTTTAATGTATGTATGTATGTGCAAAAATATATATTTATTGTGAAGCAAAGCTCCACTCAACATTTCCCTTGGCCAGTAAATGGAAATTCAACAGACTCATGCTTTCCTCACAGTATTTGCAGCAGTGATATAATTCTGTATGTGTAAAAAATCATCAACTAAATATGCAAACACAGTCAACAGCAGTATTTATTTAAGTGACTGAAATTGATTGATTACCATTGTTGTGTTAACTTTACATCCTGAGCAGCCTTTCTTTGTCTGTCTGTCTGCATGATTAGATTACAATGTGGGATCTAGCCAATGGGAAACTTCTGAGAACTATCACTGATGCCCACCCTCCAGGAACAGCTATACTGCATGTGAAGGTACGGTGTAGTGGCAACAGTCAACACTCTCTGCTCTAAAAAGACCTTTCCCAAACAACAAAACAAACTTACTGTGTCATACAGAATAAATAAAAACATAATGGTCCTGGTGTTACGTGGGTTGGATCACTGATTATTTTCATTTGAGATTTGTCTCTTCTTATTCTCGCCTCTAGTTCACAGATGACCCAACTCTCGCGGTGTGCAATGACAGTGGAGGATCTGTTTTTGAGCTGGCCTTCAGGTAAATGATTTGCTTGAATGAAATAACTTAGGGTTAGGGTTAACCCTAACCCTAACCCTAACCCTACCAGAACATCATTCATAGCCTTGCTACATCACTTTTGTAGTAGTTTCTAACAATCTGTGGTGCTGCTTCAGGGTTAATATTGTTAATGTCAAAATTATTTTTCAGTCTGGGCACCTAAAATGTGGAATTAAGAAGTACTTTGAAACATTATGGCTGAAGGATACTCCAGTCACTGAGCTAACATGTACATTGATATTAGAGGTCTGTTCTCTTTCTCATTCTGATGAATTATATTATGTCCTATATTAATAATGTTATCATGGCTACTTGAGAACAAATGCTGTCTGTGTTTATTTTGGTTGTATTAATGATGCCTTATTCTCATAAATTGACTGTTACTGTTCAAGCAGTAAACTGTGCTGTCACTTTAGTCACTGGAAATCTAATCCCTCCATCACTATACTCTGCTGTGTTTTGTCCACTGCAGCCTGTTTGCAGTGCAGCTCTTCTCCTTTAATTTGACCAGCATCCACAGTGCAGCATCCTGCTGCATAAACCAATGAAAATTAGCATGTGAAAGTGAAATATGAATTGGGCATAGTGGTGACTGGCTCTGGGTTCAAACCAACTGTGAGGTTGGAAAGACACACGGGTTCACTCAGCTCTAACAGTGAAAAAAAAACCAATCAGCTGCAGTTTCTCATTTTAGCTGGTGCTGAGCTTCACTTACACTGGTAAATATGACATCACTGGTGGTACACCATATCAGCTGTCGCTAGTTCATGTTATTTCTGTTAGTAACTTGATGACAGGCCTAAATTTGCTGGTGTTGGTTTGTGTGTTCTCTGCTGTCAAAACCTGTCAAAGAGTTTGTGAGGGATGAACTGCTGCTCTGTTAAACAACAGCTGTCTTCTCTCTAGTGAATGGCCTTATGTCAGGGATGGCATTTTCTCAAATGAACTGTCACTCATCACATTAATATTATCAGTAATTCAAGCTTATGTTTTTAACAATGTCCTTCAGAATTTGGATCAAGAAGGTCATAAAAATAAGTTGTGTGAGACTAACTAGTCTACAGAAGCTGTCACGGCTTTATGACTATGTGCTCTTGTCTGTCCACTTTCTCACCTGGTTCTTGCTCTCTCTCTCTCTCTGTCTCTGTCCTCCTCTCTCCCTCTTGGTGTTGTCAACCAAAAGGTAAACATGACAACCAGACTGATCATTTATAATCTAATAAGCCCCTACTGTTTTTTTGGTAAAAGTATCAGCTTCTCTATGTTCCTAGGCGGGTGATGGGGATGCGGTCCTGTGACTCTCGATGTCTCTTCAGTGGTTCTAAAGGGGAGGTTTGCTGTATTGAACCACTGCGTGCTCCTCCAGACTTAAGAGACCATCCCATCACACACTACTCTCTGCTGGCTATGGCTTCTCTCACTAAAGTACACAAACACACACATCTTTGTTCACAGTGCATCTGCAGTCTTTTTCTTACCACCCAGCTGTGTGTAAAGTTGCTGATGTTTTTGTCTTTTGGGGTTCTTTCACCAGATTCTGGTCATTGGACTGAAGCCTTCCCTGAAAGTCTGGATGACTTTTCCATACAGCAAGGTCTGCACTTCTATTGGCTTGTTAGGGCCCGAGCAACGAGTTGCGTGGGCCCAACGGGGCCATGCAACGAGTTGCAAGGACCCTCTTGTTTTCGGTCTGTTTATTATTATTATTAGGGCCCGAGCAACGAGTTGCGTGGGCCCAACGGGGCCATGCAACGAGTTGCAAGGACCCTCTTGTTTTCGGTCTGTTTATTATTATTATTATTATTATTATTAGGGCCCGAGCAACGAGTTGCGTGGGCCCAACGGGGCCATGCAACGAGTTGCAAGGACCCTCTTGTTTTCGGTCTGTTTATTATTATTATTATTATTATTAGGGCCCGAGCAACGAGTTGCGTGGGCCCAACGGGGCCATGCAACGAGTTGCAAGGACCCTCTTGTTTTCGGTCTGTTTATTATTATTATTATTATTATTATTAGGGCCCGAGCAACGAGTTGCGTGGGCCCAACGGGGCCATGCAACGAGTTGCAAGGACCCTCTTGTTTTCGGTCTGTTTATTATTATTATTATTATTATTATTAGGGCCCGAGCAACGAGTTGCGTGGGCCCAACGGGGCCATGCAACGAGTTGCAAGGACCCTCTTGTTTTCGTTCGGTTTATTATTATTAGGGCCCGAGCAACGAGTTGCGTGGGCCCAACGGGGCCATGCAACGAGTTGCAAGGACCCTCTTGTTTTCGTTCGGTTTATTATTATTATTATTATTATTATTTTTTTTCTTCTTTTTCCGCCTCTTTGATCGCCTTTTTGAGGGCCTTAACATGCGTCAAAACTCCTGAAAATTTGCAGACGCGTCAGGCACGGCGAAAAATTTAATAATTTAGGGGTCTTGAGCATGGGTGTGGCAAAATGGCCTCGGTAGCGCCACCTACATTTTTAAACGGAACAGCCCCTCAAGCCCGTTGCGCCTAAAAATCTGAAAATCTGCACACATATGTAACATCCCATGACGCACCAAAAAGTCTCTTGGAGCCATATCCTAAACCCAACAGAAAGTATTTTTATTTTGACCGGAAGGTGAAAAAAATGTGTGTTTTTGGCCATTTCCAGGGGTCGCTTGAACGCGAACTAGTCCTAGACGCATTATCCGATTGACTTCAAAATTTGATAATTTGTTCTTAAGACATAGACGAAGTTAAATTGCAAAAGTTTCGGACTTTTCATTGAAGGGCGTGGAAGTTATGGCCCCTCAAAGTTCGATCACTCGCCACAAAACAGGAAGTTGCTTTAAATTTGCTATATTTCGGCCATACTTTGTCCAAACTGCATCAAACTTTACAGGATTGTTAATGGTACCTATCTGCACACATCCATATGTCAATATTCATACAATTGTTGTAGCGCCACCTATTTATAGCAGGAAATGACATATTTTATAGTGTGATGTCCAGTTTCTAGACGGGTGACCAGATTCACTTCAAATGTTGTCAGCCCCTCCTTGACAATTTTTGGAAGACTGGCTCCGAAAATTGTGAGTTTTGGTCGAAGCGTGTGCCTGTTCTGGCCCGTCAAAGTTCAGAAACCCAACTTCCTGTTTGAAACCTCAGATTTTGGGGTAACTTCCTGTTGCGACTCTCTACTTTATCCTATAGATGGAGCCATTGTATTACTCTTTGATGGATTTTTGGAGGGGGGTCTCTGTGTGTGTGTGTGTGTGTGTGTGTGTGTGTGTGTGTGTGTGTGTGTTTGTGTTTGTGTTTGAGGGGGGAGGGGAAGAAGAGTTGATTGAGGCTGTGAGAAGCTGCCACAGAGAGGTTACAGTCAGGAGAGCCAAGAGCTGCTTTACACGCGGGATAAAAACTTCAGTTAAGATTTGAGCTGTCACTTGAGAAAGCATCATGCCAAAAACTAAGGAAATCACTGTAGACTTGAAGAAAAGAATTGTGGATGCTCAGGAAGCAGGAGAAGGATATACAAAGTTATCACAGCATTTCCAAGCGTCAAGAACTCAAATGAGAAGCGTCACCGAGAAATTCAAGGAGAGCCACACTGTGCAGAACAAGCCTGGCAGAGGTAGGAAGCCAAAGATTTCAATGACCCTGGAAAGAAAACCAGTGAGAGACCTGTCTAAAAACCCCATAAACGCTGCCAAGACACTAGTGAATGACTAAGTTAAGTCTGAAATTGTAGCCTCAAAGAAGATTACATGAATTCATGTAATCTTACCATATGTCTCCCCTTGACCAAAGCTGAGCGTGGATTGATGCTGTCTTTACAGTTTGGTTTTGATCAGTTAGGAAATTTCACAAGGGGTCAGCTGATTTTTTCGTGTTACTCAGTGTACGGCAACAGGAAAAGTGCACTAGGTCCACCGGCGTCGAGGTGAACCAGCTGAATATAAGCCACTCAAGTTGACGACAAGTGCATTGAAAAGTAAAAGCTGCTGGCCTTTACCTTTTCTTTGTCAAAGCGCCTGTTCAGCCAGTAGTTAGTAAAGTAATATTTTCAGCGTTGTCCACAGTCTCATGACATGTTTAACAGGAAGCACAGCACGCTGGTTAAGCTCATGGCAAACTGTTACTAACAGCTAAAATGAAAGCTTGTCTGTATGTAGTCTAACTGGTTAGTTTGTCACTAATCTCCAAATTTGGCAAATTGCTATAAACTTCACTCTCTTAAACCAGTAACAGTCTGAGCTGGACTGATAGGGGTCTGTATGGATAAAGATAAAATCCTAATGATACCCATCCCTACAGCTGGTTAGTGGCTTCGCCCTGACTTTAGGCAGATGAGAAATTCACTGTTCAAATAAGTTCATTATAAGCCTTGTTTAAGCATAAATGATTTATATATGCACCCAATAACAGAACTTAAAAAAATGCTTTTGCTCAAAGCTCAAAGCTTGTAAAGTCAAGTTAAAACTGAGTTTTATCTCCTTTTGGGAGGGGGTATTTCTCTGTGTGTTTGTGTGGGTGTGTTTGTGTTTGTGTTTGAGGGGGGAGGGGAAGAGGAGTTAATTGAGTCTGTGAGAAGCTGCCACAGGGAGGTTACAGTCAGGAGAGCCAAGAGCTGTCACAGATGATGAGCTCTGAAAAATATTATCACAGAAAATAATTAGCATAAAAGCTTTTATTTTAAATTTTTACATCTGGGAAGTGTGAACTGTTACGCCAGCGTGTGCCCTGCGACCTGCGTTGACCCCGCGGTTGCCGGGGTCCCGCGGTCGCCGCTCCCCCGACGGGCGCCGGGTGCGAGGGCCCGTTCAACGCTGCTCGCAGCTTTAATTATTATTATTATTATTTTTTTTCTTCTTTTTCCGCCTCTTTGATCGCCTTTTTGAGGGCCTTAACATGCGTCAAAACTCCTGAAAATTTGCAGACGCGTCAGGCACGGCGAAAAATTTAAGAATTTAGGGGTCTTGAGCATGGGTGTGGCAAAATGGCCTCGGTAGCGCCACCTACATTTTTAACGGAACAGCCCCTCAAGCCCGTTGCGCCTAAAAATCTGAAAATCTGCACACATATGTAACATCCCATGACGCACCAAAAAGTCTCTTGGAGCCATATTCTAAACCCAACAGAAAGTATTTTTATTTTGACCGGAAGGTGAAAAAATTGTGTGTTTTTGGCCATTTCCAGGGGTCGCTTGAACGCGAACTAGTCCTAGACGCATTATCCGATTGACTTCAAAATTTGATAATTTGTTCTTAAGACATAGACGAAGTTAAATTGCAAAAGTTTTGGACTTTTCATTGAAGGGCGTGGAAGTTATGGCCCCTCAAAGTTCGATCACTCGCCACAAAACAGGAAGTTGCTTTAAATTTGCTATATTTCGGCCGTACTTTGTCCAAACTGCATCAAACTTTACAGGATTGTTAATGGTACCTATCTGCACACATCCATATGTCAATATTCATACAATTGTTGTAGCACCACCTATTTATAGCAGGAAATGACATATTTTATGGTGTGATGTCCAGTTTCTAGACGGGTGACCAGATTCACTTCAAATGTTGTCAGGACAGACTTAAGGATTTTTGGAAGACTGGCTCCGAAAATTGTGAGTTTTGGTCGAAGCGTGTGCCGGTTCTGGCCCGTCAAAGTTCGGAAACCCAACTTCCTGTTTGAAACCTCAGATTTTGGGGTAACTTCCTGTTGCGACTCTCTACTTTATCCTACAGATGGAGCCATTGTATTACTCTTTGATGGGTTTTTGGAAGGGGGTCTCTGTGTGTGTGTGTTTGTGTTTGTGTTTGAGGGGGGAGGGGAAGAGGAGTTGATTGAGTCTGTGAGAAGCTAACACAGGGGAGGATACAGTCAAGAGAGCCATGAGCTGTCACAGATGATGAGCTCTGAAAAATATTATCACAGAAAATAATTAGCATAAAAGCTTTTATTTTAAATTTGTTGCAACAAATTCAGGTTTCTTACAGCGTTTTCCTTATTGAAAACTAAATTCTACCTGAAATGTATCAATAAAAATCTTCTTTTGCAGTTAATGTCACCAGTTTATAGTTTAGTTTTAATAGCATTCCCTGTCACTGATGTGCCTTTAATTATCGGTTCTATCAGCGTTCATTTATGTGTTTATCTTACGGGGGTGAGCCACCTCACAGGTTGGTTATATTACCTGTTGACCTCAGCTCAGTGAGCTAAGACAATGTTTAATGCAGTGTTTTTTCTGATATGAAAATGGATATTATTCAGCACATCTAACCTCAGCAGGCCCCTCTTCAGAAACTCATATCTGCAGATGTCAAAGCTGGCTCAAAAAATTAAACTGGCTTCAAATTAATTTGAAGGAATTGTAGGTTATTTTGAATTCATGTAATCTTACCATATGTCTCCCCTTGACCAAAGTCTTTACAGTTTGGTTTTGATCAGTTAGGAAATTTCACAAGGGGTCGGCTGATATTTTCATGTTACACAGTGTACGGCGACAGGAAAAGTGCACGTCTACATCCACCGGCGTCGAGGTGAACCAGCTGAATATAAGCCACTCAAGTTGACGACAAGTGCATTGAAAAGTAAAAGCTGCTGGCCTTTACCTTTTCTTTGTAAAAGCGCCTGTTCGGCCAGTAGTTAGTAAAGTAATATTTTCAGCGTTGTCCACAGTCTCATGACATGTTTAACAGGAAGCACAGCACGCTGGTTAAGCTCATGGCAAACTGTTACTAACAGCTAAAATGAAAGCTTGTCTGTATGTAGTCTAACTGGTTAGTTTGTCACTAATCTCCAAATTTTGCAAATTGCTATAAACTTCACTCTCTTAAACCAGTAACAGTCTGAGCTGGACTGATAGGGGTCTGTATGGATAAAGATAAAATCCTAATGATACCCATCCCTACAGCTGGTTAGTGGCTTCGCCCTGACTTTAGGCAGATGAGATATTCACTGTTCAAATAACTTCATTATAAGCCTTGTTTAAGCACAAATGATTTATATATGCACCCAGTAACAGAACTTAAAAAAAATGCTTTTGCTCAAAGCTCAAAGCTTGTAAACTCAAGTTAAAACTGAGTTTATCTCCTTTTGGGAGGGGGTATCTCTCTCTGTGTTTGTGTTTGTGTTTGAGGGGGGAGGGGAAGAGGAGTTGATTGAGTCTGTGAGAAGCTGCCACAGAGAGGTTACAGTCAGGAGAGCCAAGAGCTGTCACAGATGATGAGCTCTGAAAAATATTATCACAGAAAATAATTAGCATAAAAGCTTTTATTTGAAATTTTTACATCTCGGAAGTGTGAACTGTTACGCCAGCGTGTGCCCTGCGACCTGCGTTGACCCCGCGGTTGCCGGGGTCCCGCGGTCGCTGCTCCCCCGACGGGCGCCGGGTGCGAGGGCCCGTTCAACGCTGCTCGCAGCTTTAATTATTATTATTATTATTTTTTTTCTTCTTTTTCCGCCTCTTAGATCGGCTTTTTGAGGGCCTTAACATGTGTGAAAACTTACCAAAATTTGCAGACGCGTCAGGCACGGCGAAAAATTTAATAATTTAGGGGTCTTGAGCATGGGCGTGGTAAAATGCCCTCGGTAGCGCCACCTACATTTTTAAACGGAACAGCCCCTCAAGCCCGTTGCGCCTAAAAATCTGAAAATCTGCACACATATGTAACATCCCATGACGCACCAAAAAGTCTCTTGGAGCCATATTCTAAACCCAACAGAAAGTATTTTTATTTTGACCGGAAGGTGAAAAAATTGTGTGTTTTTGGCCATTTCCAGGGGTCGCTTGAACGCGAACTAGTCCTAGACGCATTATCCGATTGACTTCAAAACTTAATAGTATGTTCTTAAGACATAGACGATGTTAAATTGCGGCAGATTTTGAGTTTTTGTTGAAGGGCGTGGAAGTTATGGCCCCTCAAAGTTCGATTACTCGCCACGAAACAGGAAGTTGCTTTATTTTTGCTATATTTCGGCCATACTTTGTCCAAACTGCATCAAACTTTACAGGATTGTTAATGGTACCTATCTGCACACATCCATATGTCAATATTCATACAATTGTTGTAGCGCCACCTATTTATAGCAGGAAATGACATATTTTATAGTGTGATGTCCAGTTTCTAGACGGGTGACCAGATTCACTTCAAATGTTGTCAGCCCCTCCTTGACAATTTTTGGAAGACTGGCTCCGAAAATTGTGAGTTTGGGTCGAAGCGTGTGCCGGTTCTGGCCCGTCAAAGTTCGGAAACCCAACTTCCTGTTTGAAACCTCAGATTTTGGGGTAACTTCCTGTTGCGACTCTCTACTTTATCCTACAGATGGAGCCATTGTATTACTCTTTGATGGGTTTTTGGAAGGGGGTCTCTGTGTGTGTGTGTCTGTGTGTGTGTGTTTGAGGGGGGAGGGGAAGAGGAGTTGATTGAGTCTGTGAGAAGCTGCCACAGGGAGGTTACAGTCAAGAGAGCCATGAGCTGTCACAGATGATGAGTTCTGAAAAATATTATCACAGAAAATAATTAGCATAAAAGCTTTTATTTTAAATTTGTTGCAACAAATTCAGGTTTCTTACAGCATTTTCCTTATTGAAAACTAAATTCTACCTGAAATGTATCAATAAAAATCTTCTTTTGCAGTTAATGTCACCAGTTTATAGTTTAGTTTTAATAGCATTCCCTGTCACTGATGTGCCTTTAATTATCGGTTCTATCAGGGATCATTTATGTGTTTATCTTACGGGGGTGAGCCACCTCACAGGTTGGTTATATTACCTGTTGACCTCAGCTCAGTGAGCTAAGACAATGTTTAATGCAGTGTTTTTTCTGATATGAAAATGGATATTATTCAGCACATCTAACCTCAGCAGGCCCCTCTTCAGAAACTCATATCTGCAGATGTCAAAGCTGGCTCAAAAAATTAAACTGGCTTCAAATTAATTTTAAGGAATTGTAGGTTATTTTGAATTCATGTAATCTTTCTCCATCACCCTTTCTGTTTCTTTCCATCTCTCTACTCATCTTCTCCCATATGTCTCCCCTTGACCAAAGCTGAGCGTGGATTGATGCTGTCTTTACAGTTTGGTTTTGATCAGTTAGGAAATTTCACACGGGGTCAGCTGATTTTTTCGTGTTACTCAGTGTACGGCGACAGGAAAAGTGCACTAGGTCCACGGGCGTCGAGGTGAACCAGCCTGAATATAAGCCACTCAAGTTGACGACAAGTGCATTGAAAAGTAAAAGCTGCTGGCCTTTACCTTTTCTTTGTCAAAGCGCCTGTTCGGCAAGTAGTTAGTAAAGTAATATTTTCAGCCTTGTCCACAGTCTCATAACATGTTTAACAGGAAGCACAGCACGCTGGTTAAGCTCATGGCAAACTGTTACTAACAGCTAAAATGAAAGCTTGTCTGTATGTAGTCTAACTGGTTAGTTTGTCACTAATCTCCAAATTTTGCAAATTGCTATAAACTTCACTCTCTTAAACCAGTAACAGTCTGAGCTGGACTGAT
>NW_026118151.1:0-28574 GCF_001640805.2 Lates calcarifer
GTTTGTGTAACATTTGTTATAAACTACAGTGCCCAGCAGTTTTAAGAATTTACTGAACCATTTTTAAATATTAACTTGAATATTTGTGAACATTTTTTAAAGATTTACATCATACAGTGGGAACCAGTGGGCTTGAGGCTGAGTGCCAAAGACAGTTGAGGGACAGGGGAAGGTATAGAGGGACTGACTAACACAAGTGACTAACACACAAGTGTGAAATTACAATTTTCAGCAGAGTCCTGATGGGTCTGATGGCTGAGGTGCACCTGCAGTATCACAGCTGTAAACCCTGCCTGGGTTCCTTTCCTGATTTTTTTTTTTTACAGTGCAGTTTAAAAAAAGACTTCATAAAGGCACTGAAAATTAACATCAACAGTGAATGCCAAAACCTCTTGCTTGGATCCCAAATTTTCAGTTTTCTTGATATCAAAGGAAGTTGGCTTCATTCTGACTGTATATTACTCAAAATGAAAGGGCTCCTTTTGAACATAGGCACTTAGATTTAAAAAATGGAACACTTGAACCATTCAAACTTGCATTCTGCCGTCTATATTTGTTACTTGTACTCTTCAGAGTGCCAAGGAATGTGCCAGTATCAACATGCTTAAATTCCACTAAAAATTCCAGTTAAATGGCTCATTCACAAACAAATCCAGCCTGTCCTGGCCTGATGGGAGCCTTGGCACTGGAGCTAATGCAGCAGCATAGCGATTTACCATTACTCTGCACTCTGGACTCAGGTGGGCTTACACCTTGTTTTGTAACTGTATCTACTTGGCGGCTGGTATTGTGTTTTGTCGTGTCATATGAGCCACGGTGCCATAAAGGACCTTGTTTCCCGGTTGCACTCTGACTGAGAAGGACAATGGAGAAGCCTGGGAAACTGAAACACAGTAGGCAGCCACTAGTGGAAACTCTAGAGCTGTGATCTGCTCCCAAGTCCCCTGCCTTGTTTTTGTCATTATAGTACCCTATAATGTAGACAAGCCTTGCCACTAAGAGCACTGTATGATCTAGCTGTGCCTGTGGAGGGTAAAAACAGGACACAGCTTTTTCTCAGTGGTTTGCACTGAACATGACTGACTGACTGACTGACTGACAATATGCAGCTTCATGGGAGGAGCTGGCCAGAGTTTTGATATGAAAAACTGTTTATTCTTGTTGCCAAAAGAGAATGAAACATGGTTTTTTTTTAGTGGAGCTTACAGACAGTATTTTGTCAGTTGTCAGTTCAAAGGCACTTCAAATCGAGCTTTGCCTGTTTCCAGGTGTGTTCACTTATACAGGTCTCACTTCATCGAGAACAATTCAAGGGGATAAGCCCTACACAACAGGCAGTCAAAATAAATTCACATAACCTATAGCTGAACCAAGGCCCGTCAGTGAGTGATTCAGCATCTGAGTTCATCATGTAGAGTTAATGGTGTTACAGACCATTAAACTTTTACCATTTTTTAAACTTAATTCTCATTTGTTACAATTTTAAACCCAGTAACACACATGCAAACTCAATAGGGACGTACAAGGTCACAGAGTTTAAACAATTATTAGATTAACTGACAAAAAAAAAAAATCACCAGCCATTCTGGTAATTAATACTTCTCAGTTGTTTATGCTAAAATGCCAAACATTTTCTGATTCCTTCCTCTCATCTCTGTTTTCAAACTCCCCCAACTATCCAGATGGAACTGTGCCAATTCTGCTAAAGTACCTTAATAAGTAATGTCACTTGAGTCAGCACTGGTCAGGTCTGATGACCACAGTTTTAAAAATAAAGAGAAGAGTGGAGTTAAACAGAAGTGAGGTTACTAGACCTCTGCAGCCCACTCCTCATCTTTGCTTGGCTTGAGATTACATTAGGTGCCACTAGCATAACACAATCTCCAAGCAAACTGTCGGCAGTTGGGTTGCAGTTTCCAGTTGTTAAGTATTGCAGTGCAATACTTCGGGGTACTCTTTTAGCAATTTCTCTTCCATGATCTCCTCTCTGTCTGTCTGCTGCACGTGAGGTTGGCTAACAGTGAGACTCCACTGCATCCTGTAGCGTGGAGTCATTTAATGTGATACATTCAGTGTGTGTCTGTAGCACACACTGAATGTATCATACAGACAGAAGAAGCAGACTAGTCATTGGAGAGGGAGTGAATGTGATAAAAGTACTGCTTTTCTGGAGAGTTAACATGCATTAAGATGCCCCTGGTGTGTGAGATTCAAAAAAGACAAGAACATTAGCCACAGAGTCTTGAGAAGTGCTTTAGTTGCTGTAGTTGTGTGCACTCGCTTTCAGTTTATATCAAAGAAGTGCTATAGGTAATCTGGATACACTGTTGGCTTGTTAACTGTTCATCTTTCTTGCTCCATCAAACATTCTTATCAAATACATGGCTGTGCTCCCAGACCTCAACAAGTACTTTGGTGAGTACAGTGTTATCTGACCTGACTGAGGCGATGGCAAAACTGCAAAATAAGACCCAACTTGTTAAATCACAATTGATCTTCACACTGAGCCTTCTTGATGAAGGCCTCGTTTATTCCCCTTCAACTTTGCAAACCAGCACTGAGCTGAATTAATATGGCCCAGGTTTTTGATATTTCCCTGGATGACATGGCCTGCCTGGTGCTCTGGTCCTCATCACCCAGCTGCTAAGCTGAGAAGAATCCCTGGTATAACACAGAAGTGCTCATGTGTTAACTTGTGTTGGGCTGTACAGCTCTCTAACCCTTCAAGCTCTCTGTCATCTGTGATATTGCTGATATTGGCATGGGAAAAAACACTCAGTCAGAGTGCTGCAAAACAGACCTTCCTCCAGTGTAAATCACTCTAAGTGTTTGACTTGTCTGAAGATAACAGGCATGCACACATGCACATGTAGATGTGCACATGCACACACATGAAAAACACATAGACAAGCTGGGTGATTAAGGATTTGGGACCGGGACCGGGGTATTTCCTGAGGCTGTGATGGAGGAGTGGCCAGACTTGTCACTGCTTGGCAGCTCTCTGTCCATTTGTGTCAGTCCATTTGCTGAACTTCAATCAGTGCTTCTCTTTTTTATGGCTCATGACACCTTTCCAAAATGACAGAGAGGAGATCTCTGGGGAGATGAAGCTAAAACGCCTCATGCATTAGTATTTCTCTTCTTTGTTGATTCTCAGTCTCAGTCTTGGCTTTCTTTCCTTCCCATCACCACCACCTCTGTGTCTCTTTTTCTCTCTCACTGTCTCTCTTTCGGCTCCATCTGAACGAGTGCCACACTCCCACACAGTGAATGCTCTGAGCCACACATACCCTGTGACCCCGCCCGGCCACTGTGCTATAAAAAGCCAGTCAGTTTTCATCCAAACCCATGGAAATCAGTAGCAGCGCCAGCCGCCACCCTTACTTAACCCTCCAGTCTACTTCCTGCCAAGGACCTGCCATTTGTGCCACTGTGCGAGCTCTACAGAGTACAGAGTGTTGTGAAACTTTGCATCTATTATGATTTTAATGCAGTGTTGTTTTTAACCAAGGTTGCACTCTAGATAGCTGTGCAAACAGTTTATGTAGTCAATTTTTTTCTTGTAAAGTAAACAGGCAGTAGTCTTGCTCAAGCAATGGTAATCTTTTGTTGTTTAAAGGAATCCATCTTAATAAACTTTTCTCCTTTTGTTCTTTGGCAGGCAGGTACTTTCCAAATTAATGCTGGTAATTTGTCAGATCTAGATGCCTTGATGTCACATTGAGTATTTCCAGAAAGGTCTCTTTCCTTCAGATATAAAGGATTTTTTGTGGTGAACGATGTGCTCATATCTGTTTTCTGTGTAAAAGCAGCAATACCACTCTATAAAAATACTAGTGAAAGTATTTGTTTGGCAGAATGGCTCCTTTCAGAGTGTTATATTGTGACATACAGTCACTTCAGAAAGTATTCAGACCCCATTCACTTTTTAACACTTACTGTGTTGTAGATTTAATTTTGACTGTAAAAAATGTTACCCATAAATCTACATTCTCTAACTCAGGATGACAAAATGTGAAAATATTTTGCAGATTCATTAAAAATCAAAAGCAGAAATCTCTCATATTCACAAGTAATCAGACCTTTTGCTGTGGCACTCCAAATTATGGTCAGGTGTTTCCTGTTTGCTTTCACTTTCCTTGAGATGTGCCTAGAATTTTATTGGAGTCCACCTGTAGCAAACTGAATAGATTGGACATGGTTTAGAAAGGCACACACCTGTGAATACATGGTCCCACAAAACACACTGCATGTCAGTACCAAAATTAAGCCATGAAATCCAAGGAACTTTCCTTAGACCTCCACAGTAAAATGTTACAGCAAGGCAGAGATAACTATAAGACCATTATAAAACCAGTATATACCATTTCTTAAGCTTAGAGTGTTCCCAGGAGCACACTGGACCCAATAATTGTGAAAAGGAAGAAGTTTGAACCACCATGACTCTAGAGTTGCTGGCCAAACCGAGTAACTGGGCAAGAAGGGCCTTGGTCAGGGAGGTGACCAAGAACCCAACGGTGACTCTAACAGAACTTCAGGCGTCCTCTGCAGAGATGGTGGAACTTGACAGAAAGACCATCTCCTTCTTCTCATCTATATCTTGGTGTTTTATTGTCATACCTTCACTTTGTGCTGCTAATTTTGAAGTATTTTATATACTGCTGAGTGCTTAAATATGTAACAATGCATAATATTTTAGTTAATAATAATAATAATAATAATTAATGAATGAATAATAATAATAATTAATTAATAATATTAAGTTGATGGTAAAGTAGCAAAAATGGAAATGTGGCTGGAAATGTTCAAATAAAAAATACTTCAAAATTACTTAAATGCATTTCACCTGCTTTAGTTTTAATCAGCCACAAGATACTGCAGCCATAACACAGTAAGTGGTGAGACTCAGAGAGAGGTAATTTGAAGAGAAATGTAGAAAAATCACATACTGAGGCAAAAGTAGATGAGACATGGTGAAACATATTGAGGCAAAGTAGGGTAACCAGAAAGGTAAAATAGACATCATCACAAAATAATGCCTGGAATTCAGTGATGATATATAAAACAGTGTAAGACTTGGCGCTTTCTTTAATATGCACAACTGCAGGAGGACAGATTTTGTTAGCCAGCTTTCTTGAGAGAGAAAACCCAGCAGCTCTGGATGTTTCTGCACTGCAGCGGCCCGACTTGCCCTGTAGGTGGGACGTGCTTGAGGTTAAAAGACAGCAACTAATTAAAGTTGGCTAAGAGAAAATGAATGTTGCTCACATGTCCACACAGGGGAGAGGATTTGGGCTGTGATGTGGGCAGACTGTGAGAAGGTCAAGCTTTGAACCAGAGGGAAGATGGATGGAGCGGTGGTGGCGGAGGGCGTGGAGGTCGTGAAATGGAGTGGTGAACCAAAGGCCTGAGTCAAGAGTGTTTATCCTCCCTTTCCTTTCATTTGGGGCATTGGTTGGCCATAACTAAAACATAGGTATACACTAATTCACATAGAATAATACGCAGTTGGCCAAAATCACACTAATCCTAAAATATTTTCTGGCTGTCAAGAAGTAAGTTTTTACCCTTCCCACTGAAAGACAGAACATACTCTTTATGTATAACTCTTAAGTTCATTAGAGACACTATCTGCAGATAGTTAGAAGTGGATCTTCATTCAGCTGAGGAGTCAATCTATTCTTTCTTAAAGCCAAGCACATGGAAGAATGTTCTCCTCTTTCCCTCTGCTGGCACGTGAACATCTCATCCAGCTTTGCTAAGTATCACTTTTGAGTATAATGACAGCGTTTCTGTGCAAACTGTGTGCATTTTATATCGCAGCGGAGAGACTCCATACTGTGAAATTTTGTGTTTAGAGTTAGAACACAAGATCTAGTCTTTCCTCTGTGGCCATACACAGTCAGAGTAGGGTCACGCTGCCTGCATTTAGTTACTTTCTCGGTTAGTGTGTGGACAGGTTTATTCAGAAAGAAGAACGTTTATAGGGAGTTTTGTGCAAGAGATTTCAGTTAACTGTCAAACAGATTTTATTTGATATATGAAGTGATATGTCAAGATTTTAAAGGAGAATTCAGGTGGGTTTTTTGCAGTGTGGGTCTTGCTTTCATGGTTCTTACATATATAACTAGGTTAGCGAAGCAGATTGTGATGGTTTCACATAAATATGCAGGCTTCAGACAATAGCTTAAGATACTGGGAATGTTTTGGGTTTTTTTTTCTCTGAAAATGAGATGAGAACATTGATATCAGTCTCATTAAAGGGTAATCCATAGATTGTACACATTAAAATACATTTACAGTTGGTTGGGAGTTCTACTGCATATGTGACAAGTTGTATAAAGGCTTGTTATGACACTCGCAAGAACTGCACAAAAGCTGATAAACTGCCTCAGGTGAAGTCACTAATGTCATCCTCCTCGTGCCGCCAAAGCAACTCTGAGCCATCGGGGCACAAACACAGGACCTCTGGGAGTGCTCTGTGGTGTCAGGATATTAGTAGTGGATTCTTTGGGTCCTGTGGGTTACGGGATGAAGCCTCCATGGATCTGGCTTATTCTGGCACATCCCAGAGATGCTTGATCAGGTTGGGAGGCTGAGTCAACGCCTCAGGCAGAATACCAGAATCAAAGGTTTCCAAGCAGAGTATTGTTTTGTAATGAGATGATCAATGTAATTCACTTCACCTGTCAGTGGTTTTAATGTTGTGGCTGATTGGTATGTGTAGGTATGTATACTAACTGTATGTAGGTAACTGTTTGGAATGTTAGCTGTGATAGTGGCATGGTGATGGTTTGTCAGTCCATTAATTTGACCCAGACTGAAATATCACACAACTATTGGATAGATTGCCATGAAACGTTGTACAGACCATCCTGATCCGCTGAGAATGAATCCTAATAATGTTGACAATCCCCAGACTTTTCCTCTTGTACCACCATGAGGTTCACATTTGCACTCAGCCCCTCTGCTTGAGAGTTTCAGGGAAATGAGGATATTGTACACAACAACATATTTCTGGCAGGCTGTGCAACCTTCTTACAGATTTCCAAACACATCATTTTTACATAGAACACTTGTTTCAGAGTCTGACTGAAAGTAAACATGGAAGAGGCCCCCCGTCTATTAGCAAACAGCAGCTTATTATCACATCCGACACATGTTAGCATTCATGTCTTTGGCCGTATTTAAGTCCAATAATCACTCTTCTTTTACTTCTGCTTTGGTCTTCACCAACTGTGCTTGCGAGTCACTCTGTCTGCTGTTTGTGGAACAATAGAATAATCTGATCAAACAGATCAGAAACAGCTGAATCCTATGGCAACAAGGCTGATGACAGAAACTGAATTGAAACAGTGAGCTCAAAGTATAAATATCAATACTTATCATATTCTCTGTCCAAATAGAATATGATCAAGAGGTAGAGAAAAACGTTGCTTCTCATCTGACCTCTCTGACCTCCCAACATCATATCATTTTTGTTTCATTCATTGTTTGTTTAATGCCATGCCAAGACAAAAACTAGACTGACCTGTAAAAAACAAGCCTATAGATTGTCTGTGCAAGAAGTGTATCAGGATGTTTTCTGGTGAGGTGACTTCTAGTGGGTTTAGTGATTATGACAAATGAAGAAGTTGTATATGGTTAGTCTATAGGGCAATAAAGTCTGAGTTAGGAGGTGGAATGGGTCCAAAAAACTAAGGACCTTCACAGGAGACAACAGTTTGTTTACCATGTGAAACCAAGACAGCACTTTCTTTTATTCACAACTGTTCTACAACCTTAATCTCTTGTTTATAATGGTGACAAAGCCATGACTATTTCACAATAAAATGAAGGTCTGGTACTCCTGCTGCTGGTACGCTCCTATGGGTCACATCCAAGGGTAGGGACGGCTGACCCATATGGTCATTTAGCTTGGAGGAATTGTTGAGAAAATCTGCCCATTTTGCCCCACCCACTGAGGTCTGAATTAACCAATTATAACTAATTAGCAATTACTTCCTGAAAAGGTTTAAGTTTTTTTACCCGACAAATGATTCAACAGGTTAAAAATTTTTGTTGGAAATAACACTTCACCATAGAAAGATACAGTGAAGTGATCAGGGTTTTTTTCTCCCTTGTTTTGAATGGAATCTGTTCCCTCTCTGGCTCTACTTGAAAGATTTAAAGTCTGAAGATGAGATATAATCAATAAATAAATAGCAACCTTTTTGTTGTGACTGTTCCTCTGAAATACCCGTGACAGCCTGTAGTGAGAACATAGATATATAGGAGTTGTCCACTCATTATGTATTGCTGAGAGTGTTCTCACAAGACAGCAAAGGATTTCAGCAAAGAGGAAGGGATGGGATTTCACCCTGGGGATCTCCTCTGGCATGTGTAGACACACAGAAAACAGAATTTCACACAAGGCCGACAACAGCCCAGGAGGAATTGGAGAAGTGTTCGACTGTTAAATACTTGTTTCCTTGAGAATTTTTACAAAGTTGTCCAGGACATTATCACCTTTCCTCGAGCCTAAAATGAATCCGATAGACCAAATGGGTTTTGGATAGTGCAGCACTTTTCCCACTGACTTCTCCACTTGGCCCCTTGATGCCTGCATTTATTAAAGTTTGAGGAAAAGCTCTGTTAATCCTGTACTTCTCTAACTTGCTAAAACTTGACTGTTTTGTTGTTCACTAAACTAGGAATGATATTAATATGCAGTCTTCTGAAGGGAAATCCCTTTCCCACCTGATATCAGTTGTACCCAACCACTATCTCCACAGTGTTTAATAAATAAGTACTCACCTATGTCTGCTTTTCAACATCTCCAGATTTACAGTCCCTCCTCTGATGACTTTTGGAGTGTGTTTCATATCCTCTCTGACCCCTCTGCTCTTATTACATTCACAGTGCGCAGTAGCTTGAGTTGTTAAGTGGACGCACAGTCACGCACAGCTCCGGCTGAGATTGGATGAATTAGATCTGCAGGGATGGCGGGGGGCCACGCGCCTCGACGATCATGGTTTTGCATATGGCAAAACTGTTTAAGCTGTAAAAGATCATCCCCATCCTGTGTTCGCTGAACCAAATGAAAATGATAATACGCGCTGATGAAGGATCATCACAGACCTGATTAGGAGCAAAAACTTAACAGCCAATAAGCAGCTGGTTATGTCACTGTATTTCTCTAATATAAAATGGTACACACAAAAGTAGATTTAAAATATTATTCAAAATTGAAATTATGGATATTAGCCTCTATCAGCACATGGGCTTGGTTTTAAACTCTAAATGGATGTTTATTACCAATGCAGGGTTAAAGATGGATGTTTATGTGTGCATCCCTATATAGCTTTCTGTTTTTTCTTCGCTATAACTGTGAATGAGCCACTGGGGATGTGGGACTGGGTCAGGAAATACCGATGTGGAAGGCAGTGGGTCTCCTTAGGATTCCTCTGGCTGGGAGGCCCTCTCTGACTGGCCAGGCTGGAATCTGCAGGAAAGAGGAAACAGGTCAGCTAATGCACCTAGTGATCCCTCTCATCAGACTGCTGCAACCTTTCAAAGGCAGGGAGAGAGAGAGAGAGAGAGAACCAAATACCATTTTTCCCAGAGAGGAACTAGGGCTCAGCATTCCTGGCATTGCCACTGGCCTCCAAACAATCCATACTCTATCCTGTGTACGCTGGGGAGAGTGAATGGCCGCAGTGTGTGAGGCTCGCAGGCCCAAGTTTGCCCAGCGAAGGGAGAGCAGCCAACGTTGCCGACACACTCAGCAGCCCGGACCCCGGCCCAGCCTCCGTCCCCCAGCCATTAAAAGCCAAACACTGGGACGTCTGAGACGGCACTGTTGAGCCACCACACAGGCCAGACCACTGCTGAAAACACACTCTAGAAAATAAACAGGCCAGGGCCCAGGAAGAGCAAATATTTGATCAATCTGAGAAAAAGAGGATGAATGTGCAGGGATGGAGGAGGGGGGAGAGTGGAGGAGGGATGCAGGGGTGGCTGGAAAGAAGAAAGAAGATGAAAGGAGCTGCCATTGTATAAATCATTCTTTGGGTCATCAATAGACAAAATGTATATGAATCATACAACGTAGACTGAATGAAGACGGAAATAAAACATAATACAGTCGATAATATAGCCAGCAGAGACCTGATTATATGGCATCTGATGTTTTTGACCATGAAGAAAGTGTCATACGCAGTTGTGAAAAATAATGTGACATGACTGAAGAGAGACTTACAGTAATGAACACAAATCCAGTTTTGGTAAATAGAACATGAAAATTTATTCCGATCTCAGAAATAGTCAAAAAAAAAAATAAATCAGATTTTCCTTCTCCTTCTGCTTTCATCAGCAAAAGTAGTTTCCTCAGTTGTCATAGTGACGGCTCGGCTGACGGCACAGTGTTGTCATAATACCTGTTGAAGACCATGAGCTCTGGTTGAAAACAGTAGAAAAAGCTAGTAGGTGGACCTTTAGTTATGATTATGTTTTTTATTAGAGTGAGTTTGCACACACATCTGGTGAAGGACATTATTAAAATAGTATTCTGAGAATGAACTTACACATTCAACTAATGAGGGCCTTGAGATGTGGTTGAAAGGTATTTAGAAAAAGCTTGAATGTTTTGTATGTTTGTTTGTTTTTCATTGTTTTGTTGGTTCATCTTGTTTTTGTCAAACTGTCTTTGTGTTCCTAACTTCTAAAGAGACATAATATTGATATTACGTCACTGCTTCAGAATCACAGTGGAGGTCACTGTCATATTCTCATCAGTGTTTGAAACCCACCTCAATCTGCTGCAGCACAGACTGGGTTTAGAGACACTTCTGACGTCAAATTATGTTCCAACTAGATCCAGTTTAAATCCTTGAGCGTAACAGGCACAACATATGCAGGGATGATAGAGATGATTTGCATGTGTTTGTCCAGCTGTAAATAGGTCAATCATGTGGGACAGAAAGCAGCGATTATGACTCAGCTAATCTGAGTGAGTCACTGCGTGGGAGTTGATGCAGAGGGATATATGTTACACCTCCTCATATTCTCAACCTGCTTCCTCTATTTAGAATTGCATTGTAGTTCCTAGCTGTGGAAATTTATCTCTGTGGATTTCAGTGTTTGTTCAGTAAGATTTAAATTATTATTTATTTTAGAAAATTCATTACTCTTCCTTACTTTCATGTCTGCAGATTAAATATGGAGCTGAACCCAGATTAGTTTATCGAAGACAGGAAACAGGAGAAAACAACGAGCCTAGCTCTGCCACAAGTTTAAAAACATACCTACCAGCACCTCTAAAAAAAAATCCCTATAAATTAATATAAATCTCATTTGTTTAATAATTACCCATAAATTTGTGTAAAAACAATTTGTGGTGTGAAGTTGAATATGTCTTGCCTGCACAGTTTATCCACACAGTTTGAAAAATGCATTTATTTTCTCCATTTACATATTTCCCAAAATGTCAAGCCGTTCCTTTAATCAGATTTTTTAGACTCTTTTATGTCTCTTTACATTTTTCACATTTTTGATCAGGGTTTTTGTGCAGGAGAAAGTCACCTCAGATTTAGAACATTATGATGATTTTTCTGATTATGAACACTGTGAGGCTGTTTTCCACTGACCTTTACTCAGTACAGTCATCTGTTCAGAAATGGCAGCCTCATGGACATGTATAGAAGAAGACATGGGAAAGTTCTCAAGAACTTGTCTGTATTCATTTGGTCTTGTCGTATTTCAGCTGGCCCCAGAGAGCAGCCAAACAGGTTTATTACTACATTGTGTTTCTGGGAGCACAATTGATTACATAACTGGCTGGTTATCTTATTATGAACCCAAACTGGAGTTTATACAGTGGTTTCCTCTTTCAATTTGAAGACTTTTGGCTATGATTCTACAGTGATAGCATCAATGAGTAGTGTGTTATTGATAAAGTAATTAGCTTTCCCGTCATGACGCTCATGAAGCTGATCAGCTTGTGTTCGGCTACAGCTACAAAGAGGTGAGTCTGGGGATTATATGACATGTGAACAGAAGGGTCAGCCTGGGATATACCTTTTCCCCCTGGCAGATTCTGAAACCCACAGAGGTTTTGATGGAAACAGGAGCAGGCCTGTCTTCCCCCACCTGGGCAGATCAGATGTCATTCCCCCTTGCTTACAGCGAGTGGAACTGAGGCCCCTGCCTTGTGGCTCATCCATCAACCTTCTCTGCCTCCTTCTCAGCATGGATCCCTGATGCCATTTCCTGCTGAGCCGTATTTCATAAGGAAAATCAACACTGCCACTGAAATGTTGCTTCTCTTTGCCAGTCTTGATGTACAGTGTGTAACTCTGGGAAATCCAATTGAGAGGAAAATGAGCCCCAGTGCTAGCAGGCAGGAGGTATATGCAGTATGCTTAAAATAATACACTTTTAGACCTGATGTTTTATGAGAGTTGACTAACACATCTTATACCTTCCAACTTCCACCAGGCTTCCTGTGAAATGCTACACATACATACTTACCTGGATGATTTCTTTTCTTTCGTTTCACAGAGAGCATATTTCACACAAAGCTGTTAAAGGCTGGGAAATTCTTTGGAATCCAAATTATTCCAAATCAAGCAAACATCCCTAGTAAGTTTTCTCAATTTTTATCTCCAGTTCGCAGACTCGTGGTTGTCTTGGACCAAAACAAAGCTCCTTTTTGCCCATCCTGGCAGCTGCCTGCATATCATTTGGCTCTGATTGAAATCAGCAGACAACCAGATGTGCTGAGGCTTTTTTGAGGATGGAGGGGGTTTGTGAGTAATATTGAGTGGACCGCATGGAGAGTTATGGTATACCTAATCTGTGTGGCTCATATTATTATGTAACACTGTTATATAAGCTATCTGAGGCCAACTGATAAACAAGGTCCACTATACACTATTAGCCCAGCTGGGTGTATTGAAGGTTTGGAATGCCTACGGGGTAATCAATCATTTGAGTTTACAGCTGTTGGTTATTCAAGTGGTCGGCACTGAAACTGTCTGCGATCTAGCTGATTTTACTTTTGAAGCCAGAAGTGAGCACCAGGCAATCAAAACCATGAGGGATCAGAATCTGAGCTCAATTCACTTTGGGCTAAGAAGACCCATATGCCAGAGGCAGGGGCCAGACTTTTCCAGTTTGGCCTCTCCATTTCCCCATGTCCCTGCAGTGGAGGAGCCTCTCACAGCGTTAAAAGGAACAAGCCACTCTCCCATCCTCCACACCACTTGTTAACAGTCAGTGGCCCCATTTGGTACAGTGACCATTAATATTTATGAGAGGAGAGCTCCTCACAGGGGCCCAAGGGTGACAAACAGTATGACCTTTCAGACAGCGAGTGTTTACTGTGGCTGTCAGGAAGCCCCTCGGATAAGGGAAGAGAGAACCCCCCCACCCACCCATCTTCCTCTAAACCAAATGAAAGCAGGCTGGTGTTTGGTCTGAGCAGATGTTGGTATGATACTGTTAGTTTAAAATGAAGCTCTGACACCGGCTGCAGCAGCTGTGTGAAAGCCTGTGAGCGGATATATCCGCGTCATATTAAAAAAAAAAAAAAAAAAGAACCCAGTGCCATTTCAAGACGTGACATTTCCATTCAGCAAATCTTTCCCAAAATTGAGTTGCATGCTCACACGGTGTCTCTTTTTGTTTATAGTCTACACCCTCAGTGGTCTAGGACTCTCTCTTAAAAATACAGTTCATTATTTTCAGTCTGGGAATGACTCAACAGAACTCGTTGCTCAGCCCGTCTGCGCTCCAACCTTTATTTGTCATGAAAACACAGACCTAGGTTTCTTTTCACTGCCTGTGATGTTGTCTGTAAATTGCAGGTTAGTCACTAATTTGTTCAAATAAAGCGGTGAGAGCACTGGATGCATCTAAGAACAGTCTTGTTCCGCTTGTTTTGGAAAAATAAATTCAGCTACTGAAGGAGTTATACAGTATGTGTCAATCTAGGAAAATTATGACTTGCTTGACTCTGCTGATTGATTCTTCACTGAGTTGATCTTTGGTTCTTATTTTTGTCCAATTGACCTCAAATTTCAAATTTGAGAAGAAAAAAAGGGTTCACTTTAGTTTTATAGTTTTAGAGGAGTGACATTTATTCCTCTTTGAAACTACAGGGATAGGAGTCAAATTTCTTGTGGCACAGATATTTCACATAAACCTCTAGTACTATCAGGAAGAAATGTTAAAATGATTCTTAATATGCATCAAATGCATCATATTATACCTATATCAGCTCAAGTGAGTAAAAAGGGAGGGAATACATTTGCTAAATAGATTTTTGTAGTTACTAGATTTTTATACCTTCACATAAATGTCATGCATTTTCACTCTTTTTGATAGAAATTTCCCAATAAACATGTTTTTAACTCATTTTGTGGCACAGAAAAATGCAACCAAAGCCAAGGTGGATATATAGTTTTTATTGCCCACTGTATGGCACAGGCAGCCCCTTTGCATTTCAGGACAACAAATAAACATCACCATGGTGAAGCCGTTCTGAATATCCACAGATCCTACAAATAGAAGTACTGTGAGTTCCTGGGACTCGCTTGCTAACGACATGATGATGGATGGAGCAATGCCACCCAGTCCAGTAAAACAGCTTTATGAGAAAAACTTCAGCACCACTTCCTTCATTCTTCAGCTGTAAAGACTGAAATTAGTATCAATCTGATTCAATCATTCTTGAATAAAAAGAATTTTACTTGTTTTTATTATATCTCAGTGTTGGATTTTTGCACATATGGTACTTTTATGGAACTTCATGTGGATGGTGGCAACAAAACTGGGAAAGCCTAGTTACTTCCTATGACATGAAATATGTCTTTTGAATTGTTGACTTCCTCTCTAATTTTCCCCAAACCCCATCTCCCATGATAAATATTCCTTTAACTTCCTCCTTCAGGCATGCTCTTTAAAGTTCACTGCGTTCATTTTTGTTTGAGAAGACTCAGCCACCCGTGTAGCATCTCATCTGAGAACAAATTTCTTTTTCTGTTACAATGTCCCCAGGCACACAATATACCCAGATAGGGAGCTGAGAGTTGACAATGGTGAACAGTTTGTTACACTGGAGACCACTCTTGGCTCCACGCTCATCCTGACCCTCCCCATCATCCCCCAGGTGGGATCTGTCACCACTAAAGATGATATTCTCACAGTCTAATCAGCTGACGTGCAAACCTACCACATCCCTGAGCAACATGCACACTGCAGCCATCCAACACAGATTACTCTTCACAGCAGAGTGACACAGGAAAGAGGGATAAAACGATAACAGGACCTTTTGAGCTCCAATGTCTGTGGTGGGAGTCGAACCCTACTAGGGCCCACCCAAGTAGACTGGAGAAGATGGGGAGGGGGGTGAAAAGGCCAAGCTGTTGAGAGCTGGTGTGTGCTGTGGAACAGTATCAACCACAGTACTTACCAAAGTGTCAGATTTATCTGTGGTATTTCTCCAATAAAAACACAAGTGTGGCTACCTTTCCGAAAATTTTAGATGCATGATGTAGAAAACCCATCAGCTACTCTTGGCGAAAGTGTGTTGGTGCATGAAAAAAAGAAAACATTTTGTTGGCATAAAGCCTTCATCAAGGTTTGAGATTTTCATTGTACCACAACCACAAGCTTCCAAAGCATCTGAATTTGTTCATGATAAATGGACTCCTTGTAATATTGTATGAAAAACAAAACCAAGAGTCTAAAGCCATGCCAGGTACTTTTTGAGGCTGTACAGCACAGAAGCAATAGAGCTGAACGCTAATGTTAGCATGCTAGTATACTCACACAATGACAGTGTTATGTTGTGATTTGATGTTAATGTCAACCATTTTCACAGTAAATGTTGCAATTAGGATTAAACACAAGCAAAGCTGAGGCTGATATAAAGTCATTAGTTATGCAGGTAGTTGCTCATAAACCAAAGCACTGGATAAACTGAAACTTTGACTGTGTTTGACTTATCATTCTGTGGGGAACATGACTGTCTGTACTAAATTTAATAGCAATCCAGCCATGTAAATCTAAACCAAATCCAACTTACTTGTGGCTGAGGAAAAAATGGCCACATCTTCAGTCTGGACCTAAGTTGTGGATTTTACAAATCATCTTTGGAAAGTGCAATGCAGAATCACCATAGCAATGATCTCTTCTACTAAAATAACCATAATATCTTTTGGCAGTCGAAGATGAAGGATACACTAATCTTAAGTGACTTTATCCATCACTGATAAAAAATATATGGAGATTATGTCCTTTAGCCCAGGGCTGTAGTTACCACTAGGAACACCATGGTAATATCCTCAATAGTGTTTCCAGGAATTTGATCATAAACCAAAGTAGTAGTTGACACATGTCCACCTGTTGATGACGCTAAATGGAAAGTGAGGGGATCACCAAAGTTGTTACCGTTAATTCTGGGGGAGACATAAACATCTGTACTAAATGTCATGGAAATCCAGTGACTAGTTGGTGAGATATTTAACTTGAAACCATAAATGTCAACCTTGTGAGAAAACATCAGAGAATCACTGAAGTCATTGGGATCTGTCCTCTGGGAACCAGGAATATCCAAACTTTGCGCCATCAGGTAGCTGTTAAGATATTTCACCACATATGTTCAAATGTTTGCCTGCTTGTGATGCCAGATGAAAAGAAAGGATATCACCAAGGTCATTAGGATTCACCTAACACCAAAAATGTCAACCTCACCATGGCAAGTCAGAGGACCCCCAAAATCAGCAGAATTATGAAAGGCAATCCATAGTAGTTGTTGAGATATGTCAGTCTGCACCAAAGTTGTGATGCAACAGTGCAACAGATCAACACAGTCATCCACAGAGCCGTGCCACTAGGGTGGCTAAAAATTTAAAGGAAGGTTGAGATTACATTTGAGCAAATTAACCTCAAAGCATTTACAACTTGCAGTAGTTTGTTAATTAATATTACACTTTTCCAGAGAAGCCCTCTGGTTGACTCTTGAGGTCTCTTCACCAGGCGCAGAAATCACTGGTTTGTTAAAGATAAAACAAGCTCTGTCTCAGTTGCAACTCTAATACGTGTTTATTCCAGTGGAACTCTCCAGGGGTGTCCTATGTTTCCTTAAGTGTTTCTGTAGCAGCTTGGAGACATGTCTGACAGCTAACCCAGGGAGGGAAATTTCCCATGTCGCATTTATATCTCGCCCCCTTAATCACTCTGACAGATGCTTTCCTTGCAAATTAACTTTTATAAAGAAATCAGTGAGTTCTTCACTCCAGTGTTCCAGCACTTGCTTTATGGCCAAGTGCTTTCTGTCTCCATCAGAAGCAATAGTAACCAGGTGTGTCCCAGCTACATGCCATTTCATGCTCTACTAAATCTCAAGAAATCATTCCCCATGCAAAAGTAATTAGGATAAATGTCATAGCGGGAGGAATGTTGATCTAAGTGAGGATGAAATACTGTACTGTTTTGATCATCCAGGAAGTGAAGTGCGGGAATGCATCATTACATTTGCTGAAAAGCCAGCAGTCCCATTTCACCACCTGGTCCTCAGCTGCCCCCTTAGAGCTCAACTCATCCAAGACAAGCAACAGCAATCTCCCCTCTCTCAGTGAGGCCAAGGATACCCCTTGTCGGATGCACAAGTGGAAGGAAATGGCTAATGTATAGGCCCTGGCTCAGGGGAATCTATTTCTTGGGGGAGAATGCACAGAGCTTGAACAAGTGAGTGTTTGTGTCAGGCCAGTCAGTGTCTGGCTAATGGAGCATAGACAACATACTGTGTTTGTGCGATTGAGAAAGTGAAAGACAGATAATGACAGAGACCTTTAGCAATGCAGAAATTGAGGCAGTGAGATACAAAGAATGGAGATAAAGTATGCATTCATGACAATGTCCAGACTAAACAGTTTGTCCTCATCTAACTTCTATAGAAAGTGTAAAGAAAGACCAATGTACCACATCTTTACATTTTTGTAATTTTTTTAATGATTTAAAAACAAATACCCTGACCCTTGATATAGAAATGTACAGTAACCTGGATGAAAAAGTTTCAAAAACAGTTCTTACATAGCAATTTCTATAAAGACATTGGTCAGTTTCAGGCACTTGGAACCACATACAGTCTTTGTTGGTCATGCTACACAAGAAAGTATTTCTTTGGTCCTTTTTCCCTCCCAGTCAGGTCAGCTGAAACCACAGACAGAACAAAAACAGCTTTCTGGTTTCGCACCAAGTATTTACATTTCATTAAAGACATTATACACAAGCCATCAGACAAGAAACAGAACTAGAAAAGTTCCTCCGTCACACATCAATCCTTCATATTTGTCCATGCATGTCCACACTGGTTATGAAATGACAACAGAGTAAAAAGGTACAATTATAATGGCTCGAATTAGATTTTTTTTTTTTTTTTTACAGCAGTATTAATCAATATAACTTAGTGGAATGGTTTTGTTATACGATTTGGCAAAAAAATATACATTAATTCCTTTTTGTCCACATTGGCCCTCAAAACAAAAAGCCACATTGCTACAGAGGTACCAAGCACCCTAATGAATGCTCAGCTTACATCGATGTAAAGTTAAAACGGAAAGCTCTCCAGACATCCTAAGTCATTGCTCAGCTACAAGGCAGCCACGTTTGATAAGAGTTACTGCATGTGGCCATGGGTGACTGAACCTGTGCCACATAGTAATTGCTGAAGTTGACGTCTCTGACATAGGGAGCGGGCTGGTAGTAGCAGGTGATGTTGGACAGAGCAGGGATAGCATTCTGTTCGGCCATTACGCGCAGAGCCAGGGCAGAAATAAGTGCCAGCGTCTGTCTGCGCTCGTGACCCATCAGACACACAGTGCTCTCATCCACCACTCGCCTCAGCGTCACCAGGTACTCATAGCGCTTGTGCTCCATGCCCGCAAAGTGGTTCTGCAGATACGCCTCCAGTTTCCTCTGCTGCTCGCTTATGTCGGGGAAGTCGATGAAGAAACGCGAGCACATGTAGCGCTGCATCTGTTTCATCTGAGCCTCAGAGGAAGGCCGGAAGCCTCGTACCAGCAGGTGGCAGTACTTGAGCAGCCCACCTCCTCTGATCTCTTCTGGGCTGCGGGTGGCGATAGTCTTGGAGCAAAGGTGACCCAGAGCCTCCTCAAAGTCTCCATACATGCTCTCTCCCTGCACTGTAGGGTGGAAGGTTTCGGACATGGCCGTCTCCGAGCAGCGGTCAAAGAGCAGCAACGAGTCCAGAGTGATCTGGAAGGAGTCAACACTGAACTCAAACTGCCTTCTCAGGGAGTCCACAAACTTTAGTTCCACATTCTTGCCAGTATTGTTGGACAGCGAGATGAGGCTCCAGCGGTCTGTCTCGTTGCAAACTTTCACCAGTTTCTGCACATACGCTTCCTTCAGGGCGAGGGCTGTGATTCGCTCCCTGCACACCCCTTCAGGCAAGAAGTCCACCAAGCAGTCCAGCACCACATCTTTCACCAGCCGGAAGGTTTTGTCATCAGTTAGATTCAAGCCAAAGATGAGGTCCAGGTCTTTATAGCCAAGGCCATTGTCCTGGTGCAGCACATGGCTGGCTGCCGAGCCATTCAGCTTGACGTCACGTACCACCACACCCTGCTCCTCCAGCCGAGCCCTGACCACCTGAAAGATATAGAGACAGGGAGGAAAACTAAGTGATGGATATCCACAAAATAGACAACAATCAGAGGAGACTGACACAGAGAACAAGTTTGTACATGCAAAAAAGAATCTGACGTGCTGTCATTGGCAGATAAAGTCAATTTGCAAGTTGTTTCTAAATGCAAAACCTTGACAGAGTGATAAAATATTAGCAGCTGCAAAATATGAAGTATTTTTTGAATAATTCATTGTGGATAAATGCAGAAGCTACATGCAGGGAAAGCCAGGTGAAGCAGGTCGGCTTTCAGTACAGTGCATGAGGACACTTTGTCAACAAAGTGGCTTCTTTGAGGCTGTAATCCACCACTCAGAGAATGGTTTCATTAACCATAACCAATCATGTTGCCTGAGGGTGACAATGCCCTACATACTGTACAGTACACCTTCAGTGAGCTGAGCACCCGATTTAGCTGACTTGCAGTATAATGTACATCAGCACAACAGAGATAAGCTGTGGAATATGACAAGTCAGTGCCTGTCTCCTGTAAGAGACTCCAAACTACACAAGCTGTAAACTTTTAAACTTGTGACCTGTATTGAGAGAATGTGATCCCTCTGCTGTCGTATAAACACTTGCTGGCTAGGGAAAAGGTTTATCTGGTTATTGGAACACACACCGTGCATGCACTGCTGCGATGCTTGGGTAAACTGCTGAGCTACAGACAGCTGAGATGTTTATGCTTCCTGTCTGTTACATCACTCAAATGACACCAAGAGGGGAAAAAAAACAGCAAAACAAGGCCAATTCTGAGGCAATCCAAAACACAGCTGTCCATTAGATAACTCTCACTGGCCATCAGGATCTGCTGTTGTTGTACCAACTATCAATCTAGGTTGGCAAACACTATCCAGCCAGCCAGGCAATCCTATCAGAATCAGAAAGTTTCTAATTAAATTATTAAATCTAAATTTTATTCTATAAATAATGCTAACTCCACTCAAGGAAAACACAAGATTACAGGAAGTAAAATGAGTAAGGTACTTTTTATGATAAAATTATTTTTCCCTCCCTTTGCCTTCACCTGCTGCATTCTCATTCTCATTCTTGCAACAAACCATACTGGGTAAGTGAGTGTTTCTATTACATTGAAAGGTCATGATGTGAAAGGACTGACTTCAACGTTTTTGAAAACAATTGTATTCGATTTCTTTCTAAGAATACCATTAGAAGATTTTACATCTGCGCATCAAATAAGGAGCTGGACTCTAGTATGTTTAGCCTAGCTAAACACAGGGGATACAGCCAGCTTAGCTCTCTCCAAAATAAAAGCAAACACACCTAAAAACATCTCTAAAGCTCACACAAATTACTGTTCATCAAAAAGTAGAAGAACACAACTTGGCCTAAAACCACATACTGAATTTATTTATTCATTTCTGTTTTTCTATCTTTTGTAGCAATTATGTTTTGTATGTATTTAGCAAATCATATACAATGTGTAAACAAGACACCTTTAGAGTTGGTAGACTTTTTTTTAACTTAACTTAAACAAAGCTGTGCTAGCTGCTTCCTCCACCTTCCAGTGTTTACACTAAGGTCAACTACCACATCTGGTTTCTTACACAGACAGGGAAGTATTATCAGTCTTTGTAACTCACAAGCAGATTGGTGTATCTCCCAATGTTAAAACATTCCTTCAAAACCAAAAGTTATGATGACACCTAAATTTTTCTGCCAGTTTTCTGTCATCTAAACTCTGGGAGACCCCACAAGAAACAAAAACACTTGAAAACTACGCAACCAAGCTTAGCAAAAAAATAAAATATAAAACCATATAACTCCAAAATCCAGTGAGAAAAGGTCAGATGCTGTGTAGAGTGAAATTACACATGGTATCACAATGCACTGGACACACTGCATAGAAGTGGAGTTTTTTTTTTTTTTTTTAAACCATCCAGCAAAGGGAAACCCACAGCAATATTTGCTCTGACCTCACACTTAAACAGTTGGTCTGAGTTAACAGCACGTCATAATCTGCCTGTCTGGGAGTCCTGAAAGGAGTGTATGAGGAAGCACAGCCCTGCCACCCCCACCATCCCCCATCCCAGCACTCATAAAATAGGCTTGTACATTTCCCACATGACGAACCAGCACCTGGTGAGCTGAGCAAGGGGAGACACTTCCGCTGACGTTCGAGCAGAAAAGCCTTGTAAAAGGAGCCGCAAACACACCAGACTGTCTGGTGTTGACAACGCCTTGGCGACACATAACAGTCTCTCCGCTTTCCTTCTCCAGTCTCAATAGTTTCCCTGAGTATTTCATTTAAGCTGTGGCCTAAATGTGTTTTTATTACAGCAGTTTGAAATGACCCAGCCATTTACCAGCCCATAGTCCCCTGGACGCCAATAAGAGCTCTGGGCAGTGAGTCAGATCATCTTTCTGCCAAGGAAATGGCGACAGCGAATGAGAAGTTACGAGTCCCTGACCTTCGCATCCACTCCAAAACTAACCCAGCCAGTCAGTCGTACAGTAGCTTGGCAGGCGGCAGGGGACGATGATGATGATGGTTTTTCCTCTGATTTGAAAAGCTTCCTTGAATTTCCTACGCATGGGTGGTCATTTCACCTGAGTGCTCAGACCAGACTGAGTCACGGGCTGAAACGTGATGCTGTTTTCTCCTCTATCTGATGCATGTTTTCAGTGAAGATTTGTTCATCTGCCTTAATGGTTCACAGACATTTCACTGTCCCAGACCCTTCATACTTTTTATGGAAATTATATGGAAAATTATATAGAATTATATTCAAGGGACCCAGTTAATGATGTTGTATTAGATTTGTTGAGCTAGCCATGTAAATTATAACGGGCGAGAGTTAAATCTATGGTAAGAATAGTTATCCTTATATAACCTGCAATTGTGTTAGTGTCTTATGATTTAAAAGTAAAATCAAGCTATTCACCATTCTGTCAGTTGTCCCTGCAGCCAGCTCTACATTCCGCAACTCAAACTATATCACATTTTTTATAGTACAGTGTTGAACTTGAAAACTTTTGCTGTGTCTGTTACTGTACATTTTATCCTACAGAAATCAACTGGCACACAGGGAGGTGGCCATCATTTGGATTCTTCATATTTTACTTAAAGTCTGAATGATGTTTCAAAGAAGTACCAAGTAATTTATTGTTTATTTATATTTATTTATTTATTTATTTAGTTGTTGGTCTAAAAGTGGTGACTCCAATTTTACTTGATCCACCATTAACTGCTATCCATACTTTTTGATCCCTATGACGCATGAGGAAGTGCAAGAAACAACAAACAACTGATGATAAAAATCATTACAGAACAGTCTGAATGTTCCCAAGTTACCTTCTCTAGGGACTACTAGAAGCATGTGGTGTCTTCATGTTGCTCAATTTCTCAACAATAGCCTAGTGAGGAGTTAGTTTACAGTCTGGTGAGGGCCACAGTGGAGTCAGGCAACTGGTTTTCACTTACCACAGTGATACGTTGTCAAGCCTGACCCACAAGCCCAGTGTTATTACAGGCACTAATCCACTCCTCACATTCTGCTCCAACTCCAGGCCACTTACTACAATGCAGGAGAGTGGGAGTACTACTTCCAGTTTAAAAAAAAAAAAAAAAAAAAAGACAATAAAAAGCACAATGGTAAAACCAGGTCACTGAGAAAAAAGGAAGAGACCCATCTCAAATATGTACTGGAGACACAACACTTAAATATGATATTCTGTAGAGCTGGAATAAGAGACAGCCCTCTTGGTGGCCAACAAAAACACATTGGCCCCCATACCTCCGCCCCCAACACATAACCCACCGAACCCACACAACAAATTACATAACCTATGACACACTCTTCAGATATCTGCGTTAATCATCAAGTGGAATGATGCTAGCAGGTATTTACAAAGGGCCTCTATAGGTATGGCCTGCTGAGGGAACATGTACGTTCTCCAATTATTCCAACTGTGGGTTGATAACTGTCGACGTTAAGTGTCAGTAACAGTAAAAGTTTTCCTTCACGGCTCCCATGGCTCACTCAGAACCAGACCACAAACAGATGTTATTTAAATGTGGCCCTCAGACAAACCCACCATTGAGAGGGGCTCCTCTGACTCTCTGGGAGTGTGAGCCATTGGTCACCTCACCCAGTATGTGACGACAGGACAGGCTCCGAAATCATCTCTATCTGTCTCAGGTAGAAAAGTTCTGTCTGGTGCAAAGGCTAAAAATAAATGACATTAAAGGAGCAGACTGGTGGTTTCGCATGTTTTAGCACATTTACCATGAATCATGAATACCTCACATTACTGTCAACCATTTTCCAAAACATATCATAGTGGTTTAGAATCTTTCAGTGTGTTTTTCCTTCCTTCCAGGCAGTCATTGGTTTCCATTCATGTCCATATGGTATGAAAATCAACTTGCAGAAACTCGAGACCTGGCTGACATATTCCATGACAGAGAACATGGCATCTGTTTTTATTTTGTCAAAATAATTTTGTCGCTGCATGGTGACAAAGAGCAGACTTTTCCTATTAAATTTGTACTAACAGGTGGATTATGCTAATGAAATTCATAAGTGTGCTTCCAAAGAAATAGTTAGTGATAACTGTAAAGTGTAAAGTATGTGTGTGATGATATCAGAAAATAGTGCAAAGGTACCAGACAGAGCAGACACCTGACACAGGGATTTTATACCTATGGTTATTCTCCATGAATTGAATACACATGATTATAATTTTAAAAGTGATATTCTTTGTTTTCATACTATGTTAGCAAGTTTTTGCACCACTAAATTGAACTTAACCAATAAAGAACTTGTGTTATAAAGTAATTAATGTTCAGGCAAAACCAACTCTGGGTTACTAAATTGTTTATTTTTGTTCTTTCAGTCAGGCTACATCCAGCATGCTAATGTGTTAGCACTCAGGCAGGCCAGACACTGGAGACAGAGAAAAGACGGTGGTGCCTCTCATCAGATATTGTGTAAGCAGTGGGCTAATTTAACAAGAGCTGGTCTTTGAAAGCTCCTTAAGCAGTGCTCTGGCTCATGGAAAGAAAAATGTTTGGGGTCCCTGTTGTCTGCTGAATTTTGTAATGAAGGAAAGACATTAGTGGGGATGTTCAGTGCAGATGGTAGGGCCTCCTGATTATAGAGGACCTTGAAATGTTATGTGTGTCTGAGGGTCTTTCTTCCCCCACAGGATCACCACAGAAAATATGAATCACTCGAGTGAAATACAAACCTGGATTACAGGCAAAGACATTTAAATAATGTCAAGGAAAATTGCAGCCTATTCCCTTTACGTTTCATTCCTAGTGAATATACTCGAGCTAAGTCATTATCTCTCCCTCGTTTTCACAAGAGCTGTGAAAAAAAAGACTGAAGGAGCAGAGGCATTAGTGAGCTAGTGGAAAACTGTGGTCATGGTGTTAGATCATCCCCACTCTTATGTCTGTGTTAAGAGTATGAGTGATCAAATGTCTTTTTAAGTGTAATCAGCTCTGCCACAAATCTTCACCACTGCACAAATGCATTTCACAAAAGCAGTGGCAACCTATGTGTCAACACACAAAACTGAGATGAGCAAGGATGATTTTATCTTCACTGTTAAAGCAATGAGTGAATTTATTTTATTTTTTTGAAATTTGATTTTTAAATCCACTAATGCAGAGACATTATTACTGATTTTCTGGAAGTAACTTCAATGGTGTGAGAATTTTCAAGTGTACTGCAACAAAAGCCCACAAAGTTACTCATAATTAATCAGGGTCCGCTGATTAACGTGTTGAGTATCTGAAACACACCTTTCTACTTGTCAAAGTGGAAATATATGCATTGTTTGGCTGTCAGTGTGTGCCTGTGCGTGCGTGCGTGTGTGTGTGCGCGCGCGTGTGTGTGTAAGGTGGGCGCGCGGATTTTCTTCAACCTGGTCAGCACCTTTCATAATACTGTAAAGACAGTTTTACTCCTCTTTTTGCTTTATTGACAACTTTTCGAATAAAAAAAAATGATATACAAGGAAAAACTGTTTCCTTACAATGTATCAACAGAAATCATACTGTAGCCTGCATTAAAGATGTATATTGCTCAGGGAAGTAGCGCTATAAAAGAAGTTATGGATAATGTTTACATACCTTACTTACCTTACTTACTTACTTAAAAATAGTCAAACAAGTCTAAGTTGCAGTATTACTTATAAATAACGTCATTATTTGTCGTATTAACTGTATTATTTTTGTTTAATCCACGTTTTTATTCCCCTACTCCATCACTTGTGTCATATGGGCTTCTGGAGACTTCAGACGTGTGATGTAAATATGAAATAACAGTTGGATGGACCGTGATCTCACCTGAACGATCTGTCGGGGCTGCACGGACAGTGTGGGGAAGTTTCCGCGGCCGTGGATCGGGACGCTCTCTCCCAGGATGGAGTCCAAACGCCGCACCTGATCCCAAGACAGCACGCTGACCCGCCGACTCTGCTCCGAGACATCACCGGAGGACATGAACGACCGGACTCAACGGAAAGTCCAGAGAATGCGTTTTAAGTTCTATGCAATCAGCTGCGATCCCCCCCAGAAGAGCAGGTGATGTTTGAGTAACGGAAGATGAGGCGGAAAACACAGACAGCACCGGCGCGTCTTTCTCAGTCTCCTCTTCAGGGACAACTTTCAGAAACCTCCAAAATGCAATAAAGTGATGGGAAAGTTTGGTAGAATGTCGCACATGTCCACAATAGAAACTTGGAGTCCCTCTCTCTTCCCCTCTGTCTCCACTCACTCTCTGCTCACTGCCTCTGGGCTCACACCGGGTTTTTACCGAGCTGGGATTAACGCGAGCCTCCCTATTGGCTGGACAGAGATTTATGAACGCTTCAACATACAGAAGACTACAATCAGCCTACACACGGACACACACACACACACACACCCCTACTTCCCATGCGTCAGATGGCAGGTTCAAGGACTGTAGGAAATATGGTAATTACTAGTTGGGCGCAATTAAAAGACGCTACTTCTCTTGAACTGAGCACGTGAAGTTCCAAGACCAGCTGTCCCGGGTTGCACACTAGATCTATTCTAGTATGTTATATACATGGGGGGAATGAAGTATGTTTTGAAATACTATAAAATAAACTGAGCAAACAACCTAACAACTGTTATTACAATCTGATTCAAAGGTTTATTGGGATGGTTGGGTTGGTGCATGAGAATATTACATATTCTATTTCAGCCTTTACTTGCAAGATTTATTATAGAATAAAATGATCAAATGCTGTAGTTTTAAAGGTTTTAGCGTGTACAACAAGTAATAAAGGAGTGCTAACCAGAGGACAGCCCCATCATAATCAACTGGCAATCAAAAGCACATAAGGTCAATGTGTCCATTTCTAAACACAGAATACAGTGAATCTTGGCTGTAAGTGACTGAGCATCATTTCTCTACCAATATTCATCCCAACCTTCACAAAGTCATCATACCAAAGTTAGCCAACGTGCCCATGGTTTATACCACACCTCTCACCTAGTGTCTGGAAGGTTTGGCTCCAACTCCCCCTGCAACCCTCTATAGATTAGTGGTATAGCTTAAGGATGGATGGATACAATCAGCCCATAATATTACCCAAACTCAGCATGATACATTGTGTTTGGTTCACTTATTTGGTGGCAGTACAACAGCCTATTCAGCAACTGTTAAACTTGGCAATTGCAAATTATTGTTCCATTAAGATGTTACTATTTAAATTTGGGTACATCTTCTAAAATTCCTTTTGCCTATAAGCAAGTCATGATTATATTACATAAACCACTTTAGTACAGTATTTTGGCATGTTAGAGGAAGGTTGTTAAAATTAGTTTTGTTGCTGTTGTTTTCCTATGCCAAGGTAAATAAATTAAACTCCTTAATTAAACTACCATAACCTTGAACTTTAAAGAACCTTTAATATATGTACAAAACCACAAATGCCTATACAAATTTATATGGCAATCCAACTGTCATCCAACCACAGACTCACCCTGCATTCCTACCAACCAAGTGATCAGCCGTCCATCATCAGCTCAGCTTTGTCCTTCAAAATGAACTTGACATCTGGTTTGATATAATGTCAATCCTTGTTGTTTTGGAAAGTTTAGTGCATGAGATCCGCAAAGTAGAAAATCTTTTAAGATACTGTATGTTTCCATCCCACCATCCAGGGAATTATGAAATTCATCATAGCAAACCCAAAATGGCAATCAGGTGTTTTTCCAAAAGAGGATCAGTCCCTTTCATTTACTAAGGCTATAGTAGAATACAAAATCACAGGAAAAATGGAAAGAGTCCTTCAAGGTCTGATTAGTATTGGTCCAGTCAGTTCTGCGCAAGAGTGTTCATCTGAGGAGGAAAATGATGTAATTCACATGGCGATACTGTAACGTACAACAAAAGGTCATAATGAAGACTCATTCATTCCTGGCTGTTGTGTTTGATCAATGACTTTACTAAGATTTCAGAACAACCAAGGTCATTTTTGACCGCTGTGGAATGAGAATGAACTATTTGTCCGGCTGATCATATGATACTTAATCATGCGTCATTGTTCACTTTAAATTGGAGGAGTCTGTGTTTCTTACATAAAATTCAGTGAAAGAGAAATAAAGCAGAATGACAACATACAAAAATATTTTTATATTATGCAATTTATGCAAGATAATGTAAAAAGGGTTGCTTGCAATGACAAGCCCACAGATAATCACAGTATCATCTGACTGCTGTCCTCCCCTCTGCTCCATAGAGCATAGGTGGATATCATGGATATGGAAACTACTTGTTCCAGTGTAAGTGCATGTGGTGCTGGTAGAAATTCATGGTAGTTTTTTGAATCCTAACAAATGAATCTTTGCTTAACTTTGTTAAAAACACATAGC
>NW_026118152.1:0-59821 GCF_001640805.2 Lates calcarifer
TGAGTGGTAACTTCAGTTACTTTGCTGATTTGTATTTATACTACAAAATATATAACAAACAAATAAAGCAGTGTTATTGAGATAAAACTTTATTTACAACCTGGAACGTGACAGTGATGAACACATGAAGAATCATCCGGTCACTTATTCTGAAATGAGTCAGTACTTTTACTTTCTGTACTTCAACTATATTTTGATTCAAATACTCTCTGTACTTTTACTTGAATAACATGACTTTCAATGCAGTAACAGAGTGTCTCTATACTGTAGTATCACTACTTTTACTGCAGTAAAAGACCTGAGTACACTGTCATGTTGAGGTACTTTTACGTCTCTGCACGCACCGTTCAGGTCCGTTTATATAATGTGCTACATGAGTGCAGGTTAGTACCCAGCAGTATATAATACCTCTCAGATACCCAGATTAAAGTACTTGTACTCTGTGTACTCGGTCAGATCTACAGCTGCATGTCATTAATTCTGGTTTTTGAGTTGATCTTCAGGACGGGTCCGTACCCGCTCCCAGACCCGCAGTCTGACAGGAAAACACCCAAATAAGGCCTGAGGAAGTGATGACGCCGGGATCTCTGACGTAGGCCTGTGGCGTGTCGGTTTCCGGCCACGGCCGGCCGCGGTCACCGCGCACCGTTTACCGCCTGTAGACTGTCGGTCCGGTCCTCCAGTCAACACCTGCCGAGCCCGGACCGAGGGCTGGACCGTACCGGATCGGTCACGCTCCAAAAACCGCAGCACAAAGGGCGCATGGAGGCACCGGAGCTTCCGGGTACGCGCTCACCGCTTTGACCAAATATGGGCTTTCCTTCGCGCCATATTTGGGAATGTACGTCACGCAGGAGTCTATATAAAGCCGGGAACCTCATTGAGGAAACCTGACAGAGCTCAGGTTCAAGTTCACAGCATCCACACGTGAAAACACCAACCGGAAACAAACACTAGATGTTTACTCTCCCTGATGACTCAGCAGCTTCACTTCCGCACTAACAATCAGTTTGAAAACATCTCCTCGCGGGACCCCGGAGCTGTCGACCCTCCAGCATTGGCTTCCTCCGAGCACCGCAGCCCCCAGCAGCAGCAGCAGCGTCAGCCCGGTCAGAGCGCCTCTCCGCCGGGTTCAGGAGCGGAGCGCAGCTCTCGGTCCCTTCGCAGGAACAGCCCGGTGCTCAGGAGCTCCAGGAGCGGCTGAGCTCCACGTCCGCCGCCGCCTCCGACTTTTCCTCCTCCCGAGAGATGGCAGCGACCAAGGCGGAGCTGCTCCTGTCCGCCCTGCAGATCTCTGACCCGCTGGCCGGCTTCCCGCCGCCTCTCTCTCCGCTGGACGGTTACCCGAAGCTGGAGGAGCTGCAGATGCTGCTGCAGAACGCCGCGGCCGGAGGCTCGCTGCTGGCCGCGTCCGCAGCGGAGGGAGCCGGGCTGCTGAGTGGAGAGCCCGGGGAGTTCGGAGGTGAGGAGACGGGAGGTGGAGGTGTGTGTTACTGGATGTTTAGAGCAGGAAACAGTCATTCAGTCATAAATAAATCAGTATTCTGCTCTGAGTGTTTCCTCTGCTCCTCAGAGGATTTGATGAGTTTCAGCTGCAGAAACAAAGTGAGGTCAATAACCTGATAAAGTGAAGAGGACTCAGATCTGCTCTCTGGTCTGTAGTGGATCAGTGACATTCTCAGATCAGATCTTGAAGCTGCAGTGAGAACAGATATAGATAGATGAGAAACATCAGGTTGGTCTGTTTCCTCTGTGTCAGATTAAAGCTGCAGCTTCAGTGAACTCTGACGTCATCTTTAATCTGTCGGTCAGCTGACTCGCTGCAGCCAATCAGCTCACAGCAAACTTCTGTTTCTTCTTCTTCTCTCAGATTCTCTGTCGGAGCTCCCGGACCTACAGAGTCTCCCCCCCTCACCCCCCGCCTCCCCCCTCTGGCCTACAGCGGCCGCTTTACCTTCGAGCCCTCGACGGCGGCGGCATCTGGTAGCGGCCTGTGGGCGGAGCCTCTGCTCAGCCTGTTCACGGGGTTGGTCAGCATGGCAGCTCCTCCCCCACAGCTTCCGCCTCATCAGCAGTGACATCATCAGTGACATCATCGTCGTCGATGTCTCAGCCGAACCTCAGCTCCGTCCAGATCAGCTGTGGCTCTGCTGACGTGGCCTCCGTCTTCTCCACCGCGCCCCACCTACACCTCCTCCTCCGCCAGCGCCCCGACCTCCTCCCTCCCCCCCACCGGTCCAGCCAGCCCCCCAGGCCTTCCAACCGCAGGGCCCGCCTCCCGCCTACCCCAGCTCCGCTCCAGGCTGGGCCTCCAGCGGTGCCGGATGCTGCCGGACTACCTTCCCTGCCGCAGCAGCAGGACGGCGAGCTGGGTCTGAACCAGGACCAGAAGCCTGTGGTGCTGCCACAGACCCTGAACCCGCCCCGCAGCCTCCGCTCACGCCGCTCTCCACCATCAAAGCCTTCCTCCTCGCAGATCCAGACGCAGCCTCAGAGCTCCACCTACCAGGCCCAGCTCGCCAAGACCGGCCGGATCAGGAAGTCCCCTGCAGGCCGGCAGTGCAAGACGCCGCCCCACGAGCGGCCGTACGCCTGCCCGGCGACGGCTGCGACCGCCGATTCTCCCGGTCCGACGAGCTGACGCGGCATGTGCGCGTGCACACGGGCCAGAAGCCGTTCCAGTGCCGCATCTGCATGCGCAGCTTCAGCCGCAGCGACCACCTGACCACGCACATCCGCACGCACACCGGAGAGAAGCCGTTCGCCTGCGCAGAGTGCGGACGCAAGTTCGCCCGCAGCGACGAGCGCAAGAGGCACGCCAAGATCCACCAGAGGCACGGGACCGCAAGGCCGACAGGAGCTCCGCCTCCTCCTCCGCTCCCAAACCCCCGTCTACACCTCCCCTCCCACCTCCTCCCCCTGCTCCTCCTACTCCTCCCCTGCTCACAGCTCCTCCTCACCCGCTGCCCTCGCTCTTCGCCCCTCCTCCTCCCTCAGCATGCAGGCCGCCTCCCCCTGCTTCACCTCCTCCTCCTCCTCCTCCTCGCTGTCACACATCTACACCTCCTCCCCGTCCCCCCACCTCTACTCCTCCACCTGCTCCTCTCCGATGGGAAGTCCTCAGTCGGAGCTGCCCTCCCCCCACAGCTCCAACATCTGCTGACGGACAGGAGGTTCACCTGCCGTGACCTTTGACCTCAGACTGAAACTCTGCCTCTGCAACACCAGGAAGAACTCAGACTGCTCCCTCCAGTAGTGACGAGGTCAAAGGTCATCAAACTGTCAGACGTCGGATTAAAACACGACATGAACTCAAACCTTGAGCGTCGACCGAGGAGTTTCAAAAAACTCTCTGTACCAAACCTCCATAGAGAAAACGCTGAATTTAAGAGACTCGACGTTCACTGATTTTAAAACAGTGTAAATATGAGTTGTTGTGTACATAATGTTTACATGTAGTATAATGTACAGACGTGTATATATATGTACATAATGTTTTTACCTACTGTGTAGGTTCTGGGACGTTTGTATGTTTACATTCAGGTCAGTGTTGGATTTTTTAATACTGAACATGTTTCCTCTTTAAAACAAAAGAGCTGAGAGAATAAAACGTCTTAATCCTGTCGCTGCTGCTCGGTTCTTTAATCAGATTTTTAAATATAAAGGGACAAATTACATGTCATATTTATTTATGTACAACCTGAACAAACCACTGTATTCATGTACTGAGTGGAACAAAGGAAGCACTTCATTAAGTAATGTTAATTTTACAGCCTGGAGAGACAATGAAATGATAAAAACCAAATGTAAACAGAGGAAAAATGACCACACTCAGTCACAGTGGTGAGTCACACAATTCATCCATGAAATGAACCAAATTCAGCAAAGTTACCTTTTAAACATCAGAATATTAAAGTGAGAAAAGCACCAGACATGGTTCCTAATGAAAAGAGTAATAATCATAAATACATAAGAAACTAATGGGAAATAATAAAGATTCAGAAACTGATTAAACGTCAGATTCAGATCAAACACAAACACTGTGGTATTTCTGTCAGCAGTAAAATCCTCCCTGTGTGTGTGTGTGTGTGTGTGTGTGTGTGTGTGTGTGTGTGGAAAAACACCGCGGATTCAGCCCATATATGGTGCTTCCTGTCTGAGCAGCGGACGTCCTGACGCCCATATAAGGAGCTTCCTGCTGCTGCTGGCGGGACGCCCGGAGGCTGTGATGTAACCGGTGAACGGACAGGGACGACAGGTCGGACAGGAGTGTGTGTGTGTGTGTGTGTGTGTGTGTGTGTGTGTGTGTGTGTGTGTGTGTGTGTGAATCAGACCAAAATCCCCCAAAAACTCTGGTCCTGGTCCAGAGGATCGAGCTGGTCTCAGATCCGTTTACAGGGAGAGAGAGGAGGGAAGGAAGGACGTGAGGAAAGAGGGAAGGGAGCAAGGAAGGAAGTGAGGAAGGGAGGAAGAAAAAGAACAAGAGCTCCCTCCAGTGGTCTTTAACAGAGTCTTTAAAGTCTTTACTCAAGTTTTCTGGATCTGGATCTGGGTCCGGATGATGATATGGACTGCAGTCATTTTCATTATGAAGTAACAGGAAGTTGAAAATACTCAGTACAAGTACTTCAGAAAAGTGTTTTGCAGGAGAATTAATGATAAAATATTTATTCCTGGTCTTTGGCGCCCTCCAGCGGTCTGACCGTGTCTGTGCCAGAAAACCCTCCTGGAGTTAGTGACGATGATCCACAGACACTGAACATGCTCCAGGTCACACCCTGTTAATCAGCAGGAGGAACTGACCAATCAGAGAGCAGAAAGCGGCGCCATTTTGTCTCGCGGTTTCAAGAGAAGGAATCAATGTTTTTTCTTTTCCGTTGTAAATACGAGTGTTTGGATGAAACCGGTTTTATCGGGGCGGACGGGGGGAGAAGCGGATTAACGTGGAGCGCTGATTGCTGAACTTTCTTTGGAGTCACCGTTAGAATCCGACTGGAATCGGATCCGAACCGGAAACTGACCGCCGACGACGATGGAAGCGACAGAGTCTCTTCCGACACCTGGCAGGTGTACAGCAGGTGGGTGCTTCCTGATCCGGTTTTTACGTTTAAATTAGAGAATTGCCGGTGTCGAACAAAAGATAATTAACGTTTGATGTTCGCCACTGCCTGAGGCGAACAACCGTCGCCGGTGGACCCCCGCGATGTTCGCTTCGCTCGGTGAATATATTCGACACCAGCCGCATAAATAAACGATCAGCATTCACGCGCACACCTAGTTCTCTGCGTTAATGCTAATTCGTAACTGCGAGTTTCCGTAGTGTAGTGGTTATCACGTTCGCCTCACACGCGAAAGGTCCCCGGTTCGAAACCGGGCGGAAACATCATTTTTTTTTTAGTGAAGCGGCGAACAGCGTTAGAAAAAATCACAGCACTGCAGCGGCGGGTTAACCGCTGTTTTGGCTAAAATGCAAAATAAAATCAGTAAATGTCCAGAAAATTATTTTCCTGGCACAAAACGATGTTTCCGCCCGGTTTCGAACCGGGGACCTTTCGCGTGTTAGGCGAACGTGATAACCACTACACTACGGAAATCATATCTATGGGTTTCACCAGTAATGCTTATAAATGGTATATGTATTCTATTATTCTTCCACCATGACAGTCGACAGAAACGTTAAAGGGACGTTCATTTCATTTCCTGTTTGAAGTCAAAGTGAAGACTGTCTTCATCTTCATATACAGATGACCAAAGCACTTCCGGAGTCGTCTCTACCGTAAAAATAAATAGTATGGGTCCTGTTATGTTAGTATGTCAGTTTCCCGTAGTGTAAGTGGTTATCACGTTCGCCTCACACGCGAAAGGTCCCCGGTTCGAAACCGGGCGGAAACATTATTAGTTTTTAGTTTTATTTATTTTTTCTTCTCAGTCTACAGTTATCTTCGTCTGCTGCACGCGAACACTTAAATCGCACCGTAAATGTACCTGAAGTCTGAACTCTTAACTTCATCCATTCATTCTCTATGGTAGTTCTTACCAGTGCGGATGTAATACCCCTCTGACCACAACGTCCTCATGTACAACCAGTGAAACAGCGCCACTCGGTCATAGTTTCTCATGTGACAGGTCAAGAGGGGTACTACAGCTGGAACTGTTACAGTTCTCCTCGTTAGTATAGTGGTGAGTATCCCCGCCTGTCACGCGGGAGACCGGGGTTCGATTCCCCGACGGGGAGGCATAACTTTATTTTTATTCTGTGTAGCTTTATTGATAGAAAAAAAAATCAAGATCTCTTTCTATTTGAAGAAAAAACAGAAACTTTATTGATCCTGAAGGAAATTAAACGATCAGCTGGAGGCATCGATCCCGCTACCTCTCGCATGCTAAGCGAGCGCTCTACCATTTGAGCTAATCCCCCGTCGGCAGTGAATGGTAGAGTAACAGCTTCAGGCTCCGACTGTTACTCTCAGTCTGACAACATGATGATAGGATTCCTCCAGAGACAGAGCTTTTTATTAAAGAGTCAGATCCTTTAGTTTAACCAGAAACATCTCTATATATCTCTACCAGACTCCATAGAGAAAAACAGGGATTTAACCAGGAGCTGCTGGAATACCACTGCCTCCATCTGTTAGTGTGTCTGTGTTACTGTGTGACTTTCAGTGGAGGAAGAAGTAATCAGATCAGATACAGATACAGTACCACACAGGAAGACAAAAAAAGCAACAAAAACAAATAGATGAATCTAGCAGCTCCTGTGTTCTGCTCAGTAAAATTCCTATTTTTGTCAATGGAGTCTGTATATAGAGATGTTTCTGATTGAAAAAGTATTCAGACCCATTACTTTAACTTATATAAAGTATCAAAAGATTTCTTCCCTCAGTGAAAGTCACACCCATAATGCAGCTCTCTGTCTGGTCTTCCTTCGAACTTGTTTTCACCACTGAAAGTGTCATTAAAACCTTTAAACACAAAACAGATGATTGATTTTTTTATTCAGCGTGTTCAGGCAGGTTATCATCACAGGAAACAGGAATAAAAGACAAACTACAGCAGCAGCAGCCTGAACTAAATAAACTGTAAACCAGCAGTTGCTCAGCCAAACACATGGAGCTTTATAGATAACACTGTGTGTGGGAGGGAGGAAGTTTAATGTCCATTCTCTGTGTGAACGAGCTAGTCCAGAGTGTAGATGTTCTCCTGGACTGGTCTCCTCATGCGGATCTCGTAGATAATGTGAGGAGGTTCTTCAGAGGAGAAACTGGAGGAGAAAAGGTAACAACAGGTCAACAAACAGCTGGTCAGGATGTGGGGGGTCAAAGGTCATTAAAGGACGACAAGTTTATGTCAGACTCACCAGCTGGTCTTTAAGGCTCTTCTGTATATTCCACCTGGAGAAGAAAATAAGATTTTACATATAAAAAATCAAAGTCGTGAACACAGAGACCGTTCTTCACCTGATGATCGTCCATGTCAATGGACGTCCACTAAAGTTCTTGTTTTTGCCACTGACAGGCTCTGATTGTTATTCTAAGTGTAAGAGTAGGAGTCAGATCCTTTTAGTTTAACCAGAAACATCTCTGTATATCTCTACCAGACTCCATTGACAAAAACAGGGATTTAACCAGGAGCTGCTGGAATACCACTGCCTCCATCTGTTAGTGTGTCTGTGTTACTGTGTGACTCTCAGTGGTGGAAGAAGTAATCAGATACTTTACTGAAGTAAAAGTACCACACAGTAACACAGACACACTAACAGATGATCCCAAAAGCTCCAAGGTTCTGCTGGGTAAAATTCCTGTTTTTGTTAATGGAGTCTGGTACTGATATTCTCTGCTTAACTTTAGAAAACAGTCTGTTATCTTCCCTCATGTTGCCTGAACCAGTACAACTCTCTGCTCTGATGACTCGTCACCAACTGACTCTGTTAAATTTGTTCTGTTTCTCTGCTGAAATTCTTCTTGATAATCAAACACTGTCCAGGTGAATTCATTAGTCTGAAGGAGGACGTACGTTTGAAGGCCAGGAAGAGGAAAACTGCCGCCAGGATCAACAACACACTGAGGGAGAGAGAGAGGATGGGAACGTTGATCTGAAGGGAGAGAGAGGGTAGAGAGTCCTCCACCTGACACAAAGAGAGAAAGTTCAAGTTAAACTGGACCTTTCAGGACCAACAGGAACCAATCAGGACCTGATTCATGCAACAACACTACATCCTAAGTTGAGTAGATCCCTCGTTGACAAAGCAGTCCTGACCCATCGAGGCATGGACTCGCTCCCCACGTGCATCAGTGAGCCTTGGCCATCCATGACCCTGTCACCAGGTCACTGGTTGGACCACTTTTGGTCGGTCCTGACCACTGCAGACCGGGATCATCCCACAAGAGCTTCAGTTTTAGAGATACTCTGACCCAGTCGTCACGATCTGAACTTTGTCCAAGTCGCTCAGATCCTTGTGCTTACCCAACACAACAACTTTCAAAATGTTGCTTGCTGCTGGATATATCCTCCTAGTATATATAATATTTATATATCATACAGTGTTACTCACAGTGACGGTGTCGGAGCGCAGCAGGGTGGAGTTCCTCTTCAGAAGGTCCAGCTGAGACGACAGCAGAGTTTTCCAGTTCACTGCACAAACAGAAAGCAAACCTTAAAACATTAAATTCAGAGTTTGTACTCGTGTGACTCGGAGCTGTACCAACTTCAAATTCAGACAAATTACAGACTAGTTCCTTCCTTATTCATTATTCCTTTTATAACTCGAGGATTGATCTGTCATTGCAGCTTTTACTTTATTCTCTGAAGCACTGCCAAATAAAATGTTGAGTAGTCGATGCATCTGTTAAGAAAACAGAGTCGACTGAGAAAATGTGATTTGACGACTCGTTCTGACTCTGGTTTTTTGTACTTTCTACTTTTTATCAGTGTGGATGTGAAGTCAGGCTTAAATTTTGTTCGTAATGATTTTGAAAAAGTCTTAAAAAGTCTTAGATTTTTGTTGAAATCTGCAGAAACCCTGAACCAACAAATTCTAATTAGTTCATCCTTGAGTCCAAGTTAATGTTTGTACCAAATTTGAAGAAAACCCCCGGAGGTATTACTGAGGTATCATGTTCATGAGAATCTGATGGACGACCTGAAAACATAAGGACCTCAAATATGACTGTCTATGGTGCAGAGGAATAAAAAGAATTTTGTTGAGTGAACAATCCATCAGAACATTTAGTCAGCCAAGTATTTAACGTTAAAACTGATCTAATTGCGTTGAGTAAACATGAAGAAAGGTTTGTTTAATATAACTTATTGTGAGACTTTACAGTTCAAGGGTTAAGTAAATACATGTTAGGGGAACTTTATGTCTTCATTATGAATCACAGATGAATCACAGTTTGGTTTGTTGTCGTCTCACCTGTGGAGGCCGACGGCTCCGTGACTCGATCCGTCGTGGTTGTTGTTGGAACAGGAGAACTGGTGACCAGAGCTGAGGAGGAGAAACCTGATCAGCTCAGATCAGATCAGACCAGATCAGATTTCCACAACATAAAACCAAAGCACTGTCTTTTATAACATCTTATAAAAGATACTTTTAAAAATTAGAGTACAAGATAAAGAATGGGATGGTTTAAAGCAGGAAATATAAAGACTAAGAAAGTCAACCAAAAGATGCAACTGGACCCTGACAGACTCAGATTGTTCTGTGTCTGACAACATTATGGAGACAGAGCTTTTTATTGAAGAGTTTAGTTTAACCAGAAACATCTCTATGTATCGCTGCCAGACTCCATTAACAACAACTCATCTCTTAATGTGAAGAAAAACCTTCACTGTTCATGTTGACTGAAGAACCTTGAACCTGCCCTTTAACTGAGCCTGAAGTCAAGTGTTGTTGGGCTCACCTTTGACCACTCTCAGGTTCATGATCACCTTCTTGTCATTGAAGATCCCGTCGATGTCCACCCTGCAGCAGTACGGTCCGCTGTCTGTCCGCCTCACGTTCAGGATGTCCAGGTCCATCTGTCCGTCCAGGACGTCCCCCGTCAGCCGGTACCGGTCCTCCACCTGCAGTGTCAGGAACGAAAGGTGATCATCTCATTACCTACTGGGAAACCTTGGGTCCTTCATTCATCTGGATGTTGCTGTCTGTGGGACGATCTTGAACAAGACAAATCCATGGAGGTCCCACCCTGAAACCCACAGGACCCAAAGGATCAGGACACCCCAAGAAGTCCATGTCCGTGTCCCGATGGGTCAGAGCTGTGTTGGTGGCTCGAGGGGGACCTGCACAATATTCAACAGTTCTGAACCAGGATCACGGGACACAACCTGACCTTGGAGATGACGCCGTGCTCGTCCGTCTGCACCAGGATGTTGCTGCACCAGAAGGTCCCACAGCCACGACCCCAGCAGACCCGACTCAGGCCAAAACGCTTCACAGAGTACTGGCAGGACAGAGAGGCCACGCCCCCTTCAGGTACTTTAAAAGAAGAAACGGATGAAAACTGTCCACCTGCAGCACAAAGACACACCGAGGACAAAATACTCTTTACACATGTGAAACACGTCCAGATCTTCAGGAATAATTCACACTGTAACACAAACACAGTCAAACAAAATTCATCAAACAGTTATAAAGAAGATTTCTGAGAGGCAGCGTTTGTGCGTTCTTTGTGATCTTGAGGTTGTTTAGAATGAATTTAGTTTTGGATTTCGCTGCCCTCTGTATACTGAGTTAAGTCGGCTCTTTGGTGCAGAGACCTTTGTTTTGGCTGCTGAGACAGAGGACTCTGTCTCCAGTGCAACACTTTAATTTGTCGAAGTGAACATTTTGATTCGTCATGTAGCCATCAAGGTTATTGTTAAACAATGCAACAAAAATCACACAGAGATACAAGACTGCTACAAAGAGACATGAAACAACCACAAAGAGACATAACACAGCCACAAATAAAGAACAAGATGTTTATCTGCTTCCTGGCTTCTTGTTGATTTGTTTACAGTATTGTCACATGATTGACACATGAACGATGGTGAAGGTCTGAGCCGTCACAGCTACAGTCCTACGACCTCAGAGTTGTGATGTCATAGGTTCGTGTCATGATGTCATAGGTTCATGTCATGATGTCATAGGTTCGTGTCGTGATGTCATAGGTTCGTGTCTCACCTGACAGGACGAAGAGGACGATGATGAAGGTCTGAGGCGATCGACGGCGGTGAGGCAAGGCAGCGGCCATCCTGTGAGTGAGTGTGTGTTCATTGTCCAGTTGAAGACAACAACACAGTGTGACTCTGTGACGGGGGGGGGGGGGTCACAGAGGGCGGGGCCAGAGACACACTGTGTTTCTGTCTGTTTGGTTTAATGTTGTGAATGTCTGCTGTGTTTTAACTCTCATCTTTATGAATGATTCATCAGTTTTTAAAGAGTCACTGCAGCCTCAAATTCAGCTACAGACCCCCCCACCCCCCCACCCAGAACATTTACAGTGATGATGTGTTTCTGTGTTTCTTCTTAGAACGTTAGTGAGAGTTTGAAAGAGCGTGAGTAGAAACACAACGAGGCTGTAAAGGTGAACTGGTGAGTAGATGGGTTTTCATGTTAACGTCCCCGACAACCTCTGTAGTCTCATTTAGACACTCGTTAGCAACCGCCTTTTTTAAGACACGTAAAAGCTTCAAACATCAGGAGTGGGGGATTTACTGACCCATTTTATGTCGGAAAATAAAACCTGAAAATGTCTTGAGCTTGTGTTAAAACCACAGACCTTATTTCAGACATTTAACCAGAAACACACTGACTCTGGGACGAGGGAACAGGAAGAGCTAACATGCTAACATGCTAACACTTCCTGGTTTCAGGACTCAGTTCTGCAGGACTCTGCTCTCTTAGTTTGGCTGTTTCATCATCTCTGTGAGTCTTTAATTTAATGTATATCTTCACTGGTTTTCAGTTTCTTGGAACCAAACTTTGGTTCTGTGTTAATATCTAGAAGCTGTTTGGTTCTGGATCGAAAACTGAGCCACAGACTAAGAAGCTGAAAATCTAATCTGATGAAGATGGTTTATCTGCAATTCCAAAGAATTGTCATGTTAATTTCCATGAAACATTTTTATCAGAATGCTCTAATAAATCAGAAATTTAAAGACATCATATTACTCTTTAATCGTTTAATTTAAAAACATATTTCTGCTGTTTAACTTTAATGTTTTGAAACATTTGTGGACTTTTAAGGTTTGAACTGAAGTTTTTCTGTCGACTGATGAACAGGAAAAACTGCAATAACATGAATTAAAAAGACGCAGTGTGTTTGTGCTGAGGGAAGGAAACACTGAGGACAAAAGGACTTTATCTCTGAAACACACACAGTGTAACACACAGAGCTGCTGGCTGTGTGGAGACATCGCTGTCACACAGAGGATTCATTATTCACATCAAATATTCTCAGTTTTCCTCACTTCAGTTTTGTTTCTGCCCAAACTGACAATTTCAGAGGCTTTTAATTTGAAAAAACAAAAATATTGAAACTTAAACTGTTTAAATTTGAATAATGACTGTGAAGTAGAAATGTATTAGTTTAGTCCAAAAAAATATGATGAAAAATGTGACAAACTTTGCTTAAAGAGCATCAATAATAGATAATGAAGAAGTTGTAACAGAGTGTGATGCAGCTGTGATCAGATCTCAGTGTTTATTAATTAACATCAGCAACAGAATCAATATTATTGATATAATCAATCACTGTCTGTACAGTAACAACACATCTTTGGGTCGTCAGTATCCCATAATGCACTGTGTTGATCTGTGTTGTGTTCAGGTGCTGAATCCATCAGATGAAGTGGACCAATGAGAAAGCTCCTGCAGGACGATCGTCATGGAAACACACAGGTTTGGCTTTGTTTCTCTGTGTTTCTACTAATGAATGAATGAATGAATGAATGAGTGGCTCTATGTTACAGAGGAGGTCTAACAGAGAAATGATTGCTGCCATCTGGTGGTCAGTGTCAGTAACTACACCTCAAACAAACCAGTGTGTATCTTTGTATTTACAGTAGAGTCCAGATATGGAGCACATAAGGACGTCACACTATCATTTAAAGATGAAAAACAAGATGGACGTCAAGTAAAAGAGATTTCAACCTCCCAGTCATTTACTGTCAGAGAACAACAACAACTGGACTCTGTTCATTTGATTCATTTTACAGTCAAACTGTCAATCATGTGGAAAACATGTTGGGTTTACACTCTGCAGTTAAAACCAGCCAGAGATCAGGTTGGTACTAAATAACATCAGCTGCTGTGATCCTGGACTGGACTGATCTCTAACAGGAGGAGACTCTCTCTGCTACACTCAACACAGAGACACTGAGGAACCACAGGACCAGAACCAAAACCCAGGATACAGAGGTTGAGTGAATGTGGTGTTGAAGGTGTGGAGGTGGATCAGAGAGTCAGAGGAGACTCTGTAGAAGGACAGAGAGCCAGCAGGACAGTCCACATACACTGCTACTCTGTTAGAGACAGAGGAGGAGGAGAAGGAGGAGGAGGAGGAGGAGGAGGAGGAGGAGATAGATGTTCCTCTCTTATTGTGCCAGACAGAGAAACCATCATCAGAACAGTACAGAGTCCAGGACTGATCGTTCCATCCAAACACACAGTCTTCACTGTCTCCTTTCCTTCTGATTCCTCTGTAACTCACTGATATAAAAACTCTTCCTCTCCACTCGACCTCCCAGTAACAGCGACCAGTCAGACCAGTTCTACAGAGCAGCTGAGGACACTGATCAAATCTGTCTGGATGATCAGGATATGACTGATCCTCCTTCACATGTGTCACCTTCCTGTTGTTGTCAGACAGTTTGAGGAATCTGTTCACTGTGTTTGTGTCGATTGTGAGTTGACAGGAATCTGATGGAGAGAACAAGACACAGCTGCAGTTATTGATCGATCATCTGATCATTGATTGACAGTTTGAAGCTGCTTTGTTTTCATCAATCAAATTAAAAACACACTTACACCTCCATGGACCTGGTGTCAACCATCGGACTCCACCAGGCTCCACCCTGAAAGGAGGAGGGGGGTCAGACCAGCACATTCTCTTTCAGCAGGACAACATGGACATTACATGGCTCTCATACACAGACTGTTTGATGGTTCTGTTCAGATGGAGGCTTGTATGTATGGATGTACATTCAGCACAGAAACAAAGGAGCTGGAGTCAGAGCAGGGAGGAGACATGGAGGAAAGACTTCATCATCTCAGATATTTGGATTATTATTGTTGCTCTGTTATTATCAGTGTGTGGACACTGAACAGAGGCCTGAACTACGAAGTGAGGGAACTGTCTGATCAGAGGAACTTCAGGTGGAACTTCCTGATTAACCTGTACTGACAAAGGTGGACAGGTTTTACCTGAGCTCTGTTGCCATGGTGATTTACACTGCGTCTCTAAACTGCTCTGAGCAGTTTGTGTTGGAGGTTAATGTAAATGGCAGCTCATTGTGGTGATGTTAGATGATGTGGCTCTGCTGTTTATTATGCTTTTATTTTGAAGAGCACCGTTGGTGTATGGAGGTTGCTAGCAAGGAAAGCTGAATGTTTAAATTCACGCCCTTGTGAAGCAGACGAAGGGAGGAGGATACTGATGGTGTGTTTACTGTCACAGGAGTAATTCATTTATTCACCAGAGGAAAGACGGTCATTTATTTTCATTTGTTTAAGTGAGAGCTGCACATGTTGTCAAACTGAAAACTAGATATTTTCTCTCTGTGGTATATTTGATGTTGCACAGTTGTCATAATAGTTTAAAAATGCAAATTTCATTTAATATTTCATTACCATTAGTTTGTTAAAAATGATTTATACTGAGTTAAAATGTCAATCTGATTTGTTTGTGGATTGTTTGTGGAACTACAGAGGGGGATTTGTATTTGTTGTTCATCCTGTAGTTTTCAAGGTGCCAATGGTGGATCAAGAGATAATACATGAATCTGCACCTGTTGAAGTTCTCTGCATCTTGGTGGTTTATCCAAGTGGCCGCTACAGTTAACTCTGTGATACAGGTGTTACTTCTACCTAAGCTCCGCCCCCACAGGTGGAACAACCAATCGATATTGGCACAACGACTGAGAGAGGCTGACTCTGCAGGACGGGGGTTCTCTAAAGACCGTCAGCCTGAGTGTTCCAGGCAGAACATCATTAACAGGAACAGCTCATTCTCAGACATGTGACCCACGTGTTGACTGTAATCCAAGTATCTGAGAAATGATCACATATGTTCTGTGTCCTTCCATCTCATATTACAGATGAAGAATCCAGAGAACATGTGACCAGTCTCTCTGTCTTTGTTGGTTTTACATTGTGTCGTTAGAGTCTCTTTAAATTCCTCTAAACCCACAGAATTAACGTGCGCTCTTCATCTGAGAGATACGGTGCACGCCCCTTTAATCAACACGCACTAACTGATTAAGTTAACACCGACTCAACTTACCCACATCTGAACCACCGTCGTACCGTTTAACACAGATCGAGGCAGTCAGGGTTTGTCAACCCCGACTTTCCTTGATAACCTTAGTTAAACCAGAGGAGGTTCAACTCTCTTCGTAGTTCAGGCCTCAGGTCTCTAAAGTCTTTAGGATTGTTGTGGTGAAATCATTCAGTCACTGGTTCAGGAGCAGTTAAACTAGCTGCAGCTGAAATGTTTCCAAGCTGCTTTGTGCTGATACAGCAGGAAATAAAGTCTGATTAAAAACATCTGTAGTGGTAATAAAGCTGAAACTCCTGCTCAGGTCACAGAATACAGCTGACAACAGCTGATTTCATCACTGTGACATCTTTTCTCCTCAATATGACACAGTGAGTCATAATGAGAGACTGAAGTCATAATGAGGAGAAAACTCCTCTGTTGTTGTTGTTGAAGTCAAAGCTCTTGTGTAGAGATCTGTCATCAGCTGTGACAGAGAAAATGTTTCCAGCTCTTCCTCCTCTATCAGACATTGTCTGTGGCTGCAGCAGGCCTCTCCATACCTGAGAGTGTCCAGTCTCCAGTCTGGATCCTCCAGTCCAGCAGACAGCAGCTTCACTCCTGAGTCTCCTGGATGATTGTAGCTCAGGTCCAGCTCTCTCAGATGGGAGGGGTTGGAGTTCAGTGCTGAGGCCAGAGAAGAACAGCCTTCCTCTGAGATCAGACAGCCTGACAGGCTGCAAGAGGTAAAGGCAACATGGTAACAAGGCAAAGGTAAAATATACTGAGAGAAATTTAGGAATATACTGTAAACATCCTGACCTGAGAGTCTCCAGTGAACAGTGTGGACTCTTCAGTCCAACAGACAACATCTTCACTCCTGAATCCTGCAGGTTGTTGTTACTCAGGTCCAGATCTCTCAGACTAGAGGACTGGGAGCTGAGAACTGAGGACAGAGCTTCACAGCTTCTCTCTGAGAGGTTACAGTCACTCAGTCTGAAGAGATGATGATAAAGAATTAAAGAAGAAAGGAAATTAATTTCTCTCCTGTTGAAAAGACAGCAGTGTCTTTAAACTCTGATAATAAATCTAACTCTACATGTTCTGTTTGTACTTACAGAGCTTTGTTAGAGGCTTTGACCACTGGCAGCAGCCTCAGAAGAGCCTCCTCTGAAGCAGAGTATTTCTTCAGGTCAAACACGTCCAGATCTTTTTCTGATGACAGTAAGATGAAGACCAGAGCTGACCATTGAGCAGGAGACAGTTTATCTGTGGAGAGACGTCCTGAACTCAGGGACTGTTGGATCTCCTCCACTAGAGAACGATCATTCAGTTCATTCAGACAGTGGAACAGGTTGATGCTTTTCTCTGCAGAGGGAGTCTCTTCAATCTTCTTCTTGATGTACTGGACTGTTTCCTGATTGGTCCCTGAGCCACTTCCTGTCAGTGTCAGCAGACCTCGTAGGAGAGTCTGATTGGTCTGCAGTGAAAGACCCAGGAGGAAGCGGAGGAACAAGTCCAGGTGTCCATTTGGACTCTTTAAGGCCTTGTCCACAGCACTCTGGTGGAACTGTGTTGGTTCAGGTTTATCTTTAAACAGTTTAGACCACAGGGAGGTTGTTTGTTCTTCTGACAGCAGATTGACTCCAGACTTGATGAAGGTCAGATGGACATGAAGAGCAGCCAGAAACTCCTGAACACTCAGATGGACGAAGCAGAACACCTTGTCCTGGTACAGTCCTCTCTCCTCTTTAAAGATCTGTGTGAACACTCCTGAGTACACTGAGGCTGCTCTGATATCGATGCCACACTCTGTCAGGTCTGATTCATAGAAGATCAGGTTTCCTTTCTGCAGCTGATCAAAAGCCAGTTTTCCCAGAGACTTAATCATCTTCCTGCTCTTTGGACTCCAGTGTGGATCTGTCCCAGATCCTCCATCATACTTGATGTTCTTCAGTTTTGACTGAACCACCAGGAAGTGGATGTACATCTCAGTCAGGGTCTTGGGCAGCTCTCCTCCCTCTCTGGTTTTCAACACATCCTCCAGAACTGTAGCAGTGATCCAGCAGAAGACTGGGATGTGGCACATGATGTGGAGGCTTCGTGAGGTCTTGATGTGGGAGATGATCCTGCTGGCCTGATCCTCATCTCTGAACCTCTTCCTGAAGTACTCCTCCTTCTGAGGGTCAGTGAACCCTCTGACCTCTGTCACCATGTCAACACACTCAGGAGGGATCTGATTGGCTGCTGCAGGTCGTGTGGTTATCCAGAGGCGAGCAGAGGGAAGCAGTTTCCCCCTGATGAGGTTTGTCAGCAGCACGTCCACTGAGGTGGACTCTGTAACATCAGTCAGGATCTCAGTGTTGTGGAAGTCCAGAGGAAGTCGACACTCATCCAGACCGTCAAAGATGAACACAACCTGGAACTCTTCAAACCTGCAGATTCCTGCTTCTTTGGTTTCAGTAAAGAAGTGATGAACAAGTTCCACCAAGCTCAACTTTTTCTCTTTCAGCACATTCAGCTCTCTGAAAGTGAATGGAAATGTGAAGTGTATGTCCTGGTTGGCTTTGTCTTCAGCCCAGTCCAGAGTGAACTTCTGTGTTAAGACTGTTTTCCCAATGCCAGCCACTCCCTTTGTCATCACTGTTCTGATTGGTTCATCTCTTCCAGGTGAGGCTTTAAAGAGGTCTTCTTGTCTGATGGTTGTTTCTGGTCTGTCTGGTTTCCTGGATGCTGTTTCAATCTGTCTGACCTCATGTTCATCATTGACCTCTCCAGTCCCTCCCTCTGTGATGTAGAGCTCTGTGTAGATCTGATTCAGAAGGGTTGGGTTTCCTGCTTTAGAGATCCCCTCAAACAAACACTGGAACTTCTTCTTCAGGTTAGATTTAAGTTTACGTCGACAAACTGGAGCAACATGTCCTGAATGAACAAAGAAACAATATCAGTAAGTGATTTATAAAGTATATATGACAGTTTAATCCTCCTAAAGAATGCATATATGAACATATTTCCCTCCATGTGTTGAGACGTCAGTAAACGTCTCATTTCTCCATCATGTTAAATCTTTAGAGAAATCCTCTTACTGCTCTGCAGACAGTCAGCCAGCTCCTCCTGCTTCATTCTCCTCAGGAAGTTCAGTGTGATCTTCAGAAACTCCTCTCTGCTGCTCCTCCTCTGCTCTTCATCCTCACCGTCCAACACCTCCTCATCCTCCCTCTGACTCTCTAAGCATTCTGGGTAATCTGGACTCAGAACCTTCTGCATCTTCTTCAGCTCGTTCTTCACAAAAGTGACGATGTTCTCCTCCAGCAGCTGGAACAGAAAACTATATGAATGACTCCATCAAACTAAAATCATGGAGCCAAACATCAGATCCATGTTGGACACACTGACAATCCACTGGTCTAAAAAGTGCAGCATGGAGATTATTGTCAACACAACAGATGTAAAAGTAGTTGTTGTCCATGTACAGACCATAAATATGGAGTCCAGGTGTGTTTGATGCTGCTGGGCAGACTGACCACTGGGAACCTCTGAGCTCTCCTGGTCCACTCTGTGGAGGAATCATGAAGAATTAGCTCACATTATGTCTGTCCACACAGAGACAGACACAAGCTAAAGGTCCATCAAGTCATATTTGGATGTGAAGAGTGAATCAGACGACTCCCTGTAGTGGTAAAGGTTTACTAGTCCTGCTGATCCCACTGAGAATCAACAGCTCAGTCTGCAGCTGTTTGTAGCTTTCAGCTCAGTGTTTGGCTTCACCACTCACTTTGGTTTAGTCCCAACAGCTCTCACCAACCCTCCATATAGCTCTCCCTCCCTCACTCAACACTGCTGAAGTGCCCTGAAGCAAGGCACCTACAACCTCCAGCTGCTCCAGTGGAGCTGCTCAGTGTCTGCTTGTATCAGACTGGTTGTACTGGGCAGCTCCCAGTATGAACAATGACAATGAAGCAGTAAAGTTTCACTGAGTAAAGTTGAAACATGAATCAGGAGCATTGTAAGGGATCAGTTTACTCCATCAGAGGTGTTTGTCAGATGGTGGAACAGCGTCTGAAACACCCACCTCCCTCAGTGATTGGTCAGCTGTGTGGAGGTCAGAAAGTAGGCGGAGTTTCAACTTCTCTCTCAGCTCTTTTTTCATTCTTCACACAAACTGTTTCTGTCTCTTTTCATGTCAACGACTGAGGTGGACACTATGAATGTCTTCCAGGAGAGACTGTCTGAACATGGGAGGAGTTATCTCCATACTTAAACCACATCACGTCTCCCCCCTCTCTATGACGGCCGGAGTTTTACCTCCACCTTCCAGTGTGGACGTTCACAACAGATAGAAACACTTTGATTTCAGACGTGGTCCAACAACACGTCGTACAAACTAGTTCTTTTCTAGAATAACCTGAGTCTCACTGTCAGTTACAGCTTACATCTGATCAGCTGATGGACGTCGCCCTTTAAAGTCAATGTCCCAGTCCTTTGAGTCGTTGCTCTTTAAAGACAGACAGCTGGGTTCAGGAGAGTCTGGTCTCTGCTGCTGGATCCTGAAACTAAAACAGAACTGATGAATCTGCATGTTGGATAAAAACTGATGGAAAATATGTTCAAACACAAAAACTAACTTTTACTGTGAAATGTCTTTCTGTCAGTTTGAAATTCTCACCTTCCATCAACAGATTGTCTGAATTCAACAGGATGATCCATTGACTTGTTGCTCTTCATGGACAAACAGCTGGGTCCAGGTCCAGGTTCAGGTCCAGCAGAGTGTGGTGAGTGCTGCTGCTCTGGGCTTGAACACAACACACACAGAGCAGTGAGTGTGAATCATGATGGTGCAGTGATGTGAGTGCTGAGCTCTGACATGGAGAAGAGTCATGGACAGTTAGAGATCCTCATCTCACCTCTGAGCTTTGGTCTGGCTCTCATGTTCCCCACACAGAGTGGTTTTAGAGGGAGGGACTCCCTCCTCTCTGTCCTCACTCTGATTCATGCTGCTCCATTCACATCCAAGATTGAATATGCTGTCAGTCCACTAGATGGCGCCAAAGTGTCTCCTGCAGAATGACTCATTATTATCACATTAGTAGAAGCAGGAAATGAAAATCCTCGAGTAAAGTACAGAGACTGAGACAGGTTAGTGTCAGAATGATTTGTGGAAGAACAACAACAGTGTGAAGGTCCTCAGCCCCTCTGACTGCCACACTGAGTCCACATCAGTCCTGTAGAGTCCATCTAATCACACAGAAAGTCAGAGCTGTTCTCCAGCGGCTGTCCGGCCGAGCTCACACCGACTTTAGTGGCTCAGACAGCGGGAGAGCAGCGGCTCCTCTCCGCCTCCTCCACAGGCTGATTGAGGCGGGAAAAGCTGCCTTCAGTCATCAGTAAGTGGAGCTACACAGTAATAACGACTCAGTGTTCAACTACTGACATCAACTGACTCTGCTTCTACTCTGATTCCACCGCTTCAACTCCACATCTCCACATATGGGTTAAAGACGCAGCCGTTAGTTGTGAGTGAGTTGAAGAAGCGAGCGGCAGATTTCTGCTGTTTCCAGTGGAAGCAGCTGACAGCAGCCGCCACTAACAACATGAGCAAGACTCATTCAACAGGAAAACACTGACACATGTCGCTTACATTACCTTTAGATGGAGGAAAGACGCTGCGCCACGATCAGCAGACAAAGTGAAAGTCAACTTTAAACCGGAGACGAGTCTGAGCTTCAGTTATTGTAGAGCTGCAGCTCAGGATTATTCTCCTCATCCGTTCATCTGACACTTGTTTCCTCCATGAAAACCATCCCCCTTGTTAAGCTGCGTCTCTCAGGTCCACACATAGAACATGAGTCTGAAATAACTCGACTGTGCTGCTGCAAAGATTCTGTCCGACACCAAGATCACTGACTTCCTGCTCCTCTGGTCACCTGCGACACTGTTTGTGGGTGGAGTCAACGATCTCGTCGTCACTGCAACATCTTTGCTCCACAGGTGTTTTCTTTGATCGCGTCAACAGAGCGGAACCGGAAGCTGAATCCAGTGAAGCGTGATCCAGGTAAAGAGCTGATTTTACTAACGGACTGTTTATAGCAGTTTCTCTCTCACAATTTTTTTTCAACATGTTTTTTGCACTAATTTACCCGATACACGAGGAAGTGGAACAAAAGATATATCAGTGCCTGATATAAGACAGGCCACATCTTAAAGAGCACGGCCTGGACCTGCTCTGTATGAAAAGTGCCTTGAGATAACTTCTGATGTGATTCTGCGCTTTATAAATAAAATAAAATGACCAAACCACAAAACTAACTTTACAGTTACTTAATGAAATGCTGACTCTCACTCAGTCAGAGGGAGATGGAACCTGAAGAACCACAGTTCCACAGGGTGAACCATCACAGTGATTCTGAAGCTGAGGTTTTAAAGTTACATCATGTGGGTTTAAGTCTGATGATGTGTCAGTGCTGTGTTCACTGAAGTTTAAAATGAGACAACAACATCTCGACTTCCTGTGGACAGCAGCAGAACTGACCTGAGCTGGGAGTCGCACCAACAACCCTGTGACTACAGGTGAAGCTCCTTTACCTCCTGAGCCACAAACACCACACATGTTGAACTGAGTTTTCCACAGAGACCCTGGTCAGGATCAGGTGATCCAGCAGACAGTCAAAGCTCCAGTCTGACTCTCCATCGTCTCTACATCATCTTCAGAGTTTCAGTTGAAACGGGTTCGGTCCGTTTGTCAGTGTGAACCTGGTTCAGATCTAAACTCACTTCAGATTCTGTCCCACTCTTTGGAAACCTGGTTTTCTCTCTGCAGGTTGATGGAGGTGAGTTTCCTGCAGCTTCCTCCTTCTCTCTGATCTTCTTTCTCTGGTTGTTTGTCTGAAGATGGTCCAGTGGGGATGGACGCTGGTACCAGGCACCGAGTGACAGTGTGGAGACGTGGGTTCGATGAATCACTGAAGGTACGTCACTCATTGAGTGTGTGGTCAGGGTACTAAATAACATCAGCTGCTGTGATCCTGGACTGGACTGATCTCTAGAGGTGCCTTTCCACTAGCACCTGCTCGGCTCGACTCTACTCAGTCTTTAGGGTTTTCCATTAGGTGGTGGTACCTGGTACCAGGTCCTTTTTTAGTACCTTTTCGGCCCAGAGTTCCAAGCGAGCTGAGTCGTCAACAGACTGCAGGCCACTGATTGGCCAGAGACTGACGTCACTCAATGAGTCATGAGAGCGACTCCTTCACCAGAATCAAATCCACTGTTTTCAAAATCTGGCAACAGCGACAGCACATAGACAGAGGAGGAGGAGGAGGAGGAGGAGGAGGAGGAGGAGATAGATGTTTCTCTCTTATTGTGCCAGACAGAGTAACGACCATCATCAGAACAGTCCAGACTCCAGGACTGATCGTTCCATCCAAACCAACAGTCTCTGTCTCCTTTCCTTCTGATTCCTCTGTAACTCACTGATACATCAACCCTTCCTGTCCACTCGACCTCCCAGTAACAGCGACCAGTCAGACCAGTTCTACACAGCAGCTGAGGACACTGATCAAATCTGTCTGGATGATCAGGATATGACTGATACTCTCTCACATGTGTCACCTTCCTGTTGTTGTCAGACAGTTTGAGTTCTCTGTTCACTGTGTTTGTGTCGATTGTGAGTTGACAGGAATCTGATGGAGAGAACAAGACACAGCTGCAGTTATTGATCGATCATCTGATCATTGATTGACAGTTTGAAGCTGCTTTGTTTTCATCAATCAAATGAAAAACACACTTACACTTCCTCAGACCTGGTGTCAACCATCGGACTCCACCAGGCTCCACCCTGAAAGGAGGAGGGGGGTCAGACCAGCACATTCTCTTTCAGCAGGACAACATGGACATTACATGGCTCTCATACACAGACTGTTTGATGGTTCTGTTCAGATGGAGGCTTGTATGTATGGATGTACAATCAGCACAGAAACAAAGGAGCTGGAGTCTTTATTTGTCATGACTCGTAGCCTCAGTGACCTCAGTATCCTGTTTTATTTGGGTCCTCACTCCTGTCCCTCTAACCCGAACCATGGCAGAATACTCAGGCCAGAATTATGGACCTAGCATATACTTTTTCTTTTGAAGATCTAGTGCAGTCCCCTTTCTGGGGGACTTGCCTAGCAATCGCCTCCATTTATCTAGGGGCTGGAACCTCTAGGAGGAAATGTGGGTCATGGAGACATCAATTCCCTCCTAGCTTCCAATCCAAGCCTCATCTCCAGGTTTTGCGTCCACCTCTGGTTTCCAGCTTCCAGCCAGAGCTTCAGTGACAGGTGTCCACCTGCTACTTCAAGCCTCAGTCTGAGTTTCCCAGTAACCAGCCTCTGTCACTCAGTCATCTGTTCCTGAGTTGACTCTCTCAGCTGGCGTTGGCCAACACTTGCTTTTTGTCTCTTGTTGGTGGCCCGGCTGATACCAGTCCTTGGTCCCGTTGAGTTCCAGTCAGCAGTCCAGTCAACACCAGCCCCTGACTTCCAATTGGCGATCTGGACAACTCCTGCTTCTCATTTCCTGACGCCAGCCTGGCCGACACCAGCTGTTCTCCAGTCGGTGGTTGGACCTACTCCTTCACCTTGTTACTTGTCAGCGACCTGGCCAACATCAGAGCTACTGTGGGTGGTCCAGCCGACCCCTGTTCCTCGTCTCTGGATGGCAATCCCGCCGATTCTGATTCAAGATGGAGTTTTACCTCCACCTTCCAGTGTGGACGTTCACAACAGATAGAAACACTTTGATTTCAGACGTGGTCCAACAACACGTCGTACAAACTAGTTCTTTTCTAGAATAACCTGAGTCTTACTGTCAGTTACAGCTTACATCTGATCAGCTGATGGACGTCGCCCTTTAAAGTCAATGTCCCAGTCCTTCGAGTCGTCGCTCTTTAAAGACAGACAGCTGGGTTCAGGAGAGTCTGGTCTCTGCTGCTGGATCCTGAAACTAAAACAGAACTGATAAATCTGCATGTTGGATAAAAACTGATGGAAAATATGTTCAAACACAAAAACTAACTTTTAGTGTGAAATGTCTTTCTGTCAGTTTGAAATTCTCACCTTCCATCAACAGACTTTCTAAAGTTATGAGGACGATCCATTGACCAGTCGCTCTTCATGGACAAACAGCTGGGTCCAGGTCCAGGTCCAGGTCCAGCAGAGTGTGGTGAGTGCTGCTGCTCTGGGCTTGAACACAACACACACAGAGCAGTGAGTGTGAATAATGATGGTGCAGTGATGTGAGTGCTGAGCTCTGACATGGAGAAGAGTCATGGACAGTTAGAGATCCTCATCTCACCTCTGAGCTTTGGTCTGGCTCTCATGTTCCCCACACAGAGTGGTTTTAGAGGGAGGGACTCCCTCCTCTCTGTCCTCACTCTGATTCATGCTGCTCCATTCACATCCACATCAGCTCACACACACTTTCTACCTTCACCTGGAGAGGAAACACAAATCATTCATCTGCTCATCAACTCAGATCATTTCTCCTGGAGAAATCTCAGCTGCTCCTCCACTGATCTTCTTCTTTCCTCTTTCATATCAGAGTCAGTTGAATGCAGTCAGACAGCAGTGAGGCAGAGGAAGCTGCCATCAGCTGCTCTACTTCTATCAGTCCACTAGATGGAGTCATGGAGCTGCAGTCAGCAGCAGCTCAGCTCACACACATTCATGGACAATCATTTACATTCACTGACACACAGAAGGACTGTTGTTGGACCAGAACAGAAACTACAAACAGTTTCCAGTTGTTAAAGTCAGGCTGAGGATAAACAGGCACAGTAATTATTATAAGTTTCTTACTGAGAGATTCTTGTGGCTGAATAAACAGTGTGGACAGGTTTAGAGAAACAGTCTGATGCACTGAGGTGAACACAGAACAGCTGTGGAGGTTTCTCCACAGTGAGTTCAATAAAAAAAAAAAACGTGAGCTCAGTCACACAACAGGAAGTGTCTACAGCACACTGTGGTTTCATGCTGCAGCAGTTATTTCCTGGACTCATTTCTGACGCAGTCTATAAATCCTACACTGTGATAATACTCTGTTATAAATATGTAAATGTTTAATGGTTGTTTTCTACCTGGACTTGTTAATAAATGTGAAGGTGTCAGGGCCTTTTAGTCTGTGTGATCCACAGTCTATGGATCACATAGATTCCTGTTGGAGCAGAGCCAGGTTTACTGTTCTTTCTGAAAACGGTCAGAATGATTTCTATAAGAACAACAACAGTGTGAAGGTCCTCAGCCCCTCTGACTGCCACACTGAGTCCACATCAGTCCTGTAGAGTCCATCTAATCACACAGAAAGTCAGAGCTGTTCTCCAGCGGCTGTCCGGCTGAGCTCACACCGACTTTAGTGTCTTGAAGAGGAAGAGATTGAGAAATGTCGCTTACATTACCTGTAAATGGAGAAAAGAAGCTGCACCACAATCATCAGAGAAAACTTTAAACTGGAGACGAATCTGTGCTTCAGTCATTGTAAGTACAGATTCTTTTCCTCGTCCGTTCCATCTGTTGTCAGTTGTTTTCTCCATGAATGTGTTACGGCCCCATGATGTGCACAGCACCACAAAAAACACCATAAAAAACTGTGAAATCCATATGAAGATCAAAACAACCAAGAGACTAACTCAATAACTATAAACTACAAAATCAAAACACAACAGCAACAGAAAATAAAATTAACCCCAAGCTGAGAGGCAGCGAGTCCAGCAGTCCGACACCAGAGGCCTTTCCCGTCTGATGCAGGGACAGGAGGTTTTTCATTTCATTCAGAGTCAGGTGCACCTCACTGATGCCTGATCAGGTAACACCTGGGTGGAGCTACAGAGAAGACAAGAAAGACACAAACAGAGCAGCAGAAACACATAAAGGACTGTCGAGTCAATTAGAGCCCAGTCATATGGTCAGGTTGAAGTTGTTTCTTGTTTTATTTGTGTTTTGATGAATCGTAACATTGTCATTGACATGTTTTGTATTGCTTTTAGTTTATTATCATCTTCATGTAGCATCACGATATAGTAACGGCTAACTGTAGGCTAATGTTAGCTCATAATAAGCCAAGCTAACAGTACTTTTGTCCAACTTTGACTGAAGGTGTTCAGGAACAGTATTTTCATATAAAGATTGGGTTTCATGCAGTCTTCAGTTTAGCGCTGGTTAAAGTTTGATGAGGCAGGTCCAGTTTCAGGTTTTAAAGATCAATGATATTCACATTTTTAATCATTATTTAACAAATCTACTCTAAAAACTCTGCTCTAAATAAACCAATATTAGCCTTTCTATCTAACGGCCACCTTTCAAATAGAAAAGACTCCACATTCAGTCAAGAAAATGTAACAAGAGACAGAAATGCAAAGTAACAGAAAATGTGTTTCCTCTATTAAAGCAAAGTTTGTGAGTGTTGGGATTAAAAAATAACTTGATGTTTTTTCTTTCTTTTCATCTCATCACCATGAAGTGAGGTTGTGTTTTGTCCTGGACTTGGAGCTAAATCTTCACTGTGTCGACCTGTAAGTTTATCACTGATTTTGAGTGAGACAAAGGAACAAATTTCATGTGAACACATTCACTTTCCAATCATAATTTATTCACTAATTAACAAACATGCACATAGAGAAAATTATTCAGCAGCCTTTTCTGTGGTTTTGACATCATTGATCATGTTGAACTGAAATGTTCTGTTTTTTCTCAGTCAGTATTATTATGGGTAAATGGTTATTTCAGTGATAGAAAGCAAACTGTGTATTTTAAAGGAAATGATTCAGATGTTAAACATGGAGTGTCAGAGGGAAGTTTTCTTGGGCTGATTTCTAGTTTTTACTAATCACCTCCCTTGGTCTTAAAAAGGCTCATATCTCCACGTACGCTGATGACACCACAATGTATTTAGCGGAAGCAACATTTAGTGTTTTCAACACAAATCCAGATTATTTAGTCATTTGACAGACACTTTTATCCTGAGGGACAATACTAAAGCTTCAGTGCAGGAGACTTTGAAGTAAGCTGGTCATCAAACATGACGCCCAGGTTTGTGACGATCTTGGTCCTGGTGAGAAATAAAGAGTTCAGTCTTAGGTTTAGTTGAAGGTGACGTTCCTTCATTCACTTTGCACAAAGAGAGAGAGAGTCAGTAGGACGTCGCTCAGGTGTTTCATCAGTGATGTCTCTCATTTATAAAATATTTTCTAGTGAAAAATACCTTTTTAAAAAGCCACTTTTATCTGGCTTCATCAAAGTCCTGAGCACATCTGAGGAGCTGGTTTGATGAGGTCACTTAGTGAATCCTGAGAGTCTTTCAGTGCTGTTTGTGATGAAAAGGAGGGGTGTCCTTGCTACATATAAAGCTGGTCACTCTTTATAACATTATCTACAGAAACCCAACAGTTCCCACCATGGGTATAACATCTCTTGGAGCGAGATCTGCTTCTCCAGCTGTGCAGGATATTCAGGCCACAAATTTCCAACAATCTCCTCAGCGTCTGCAAAACTTTCAAAATAAGATAACTGAGGCTCTCCTGGATCACAGAACTTGAGGTTCCCTCTCAGCTGGTCGGTGTGAAACTTCAGCACCTGAAAAGTAAAAACAGAAGACGATAACTGATTAGGATCTCTGGATAGAAGGCGTCTCCACAGGATGCAAACATGATAACCAGGGACAGACTCAGAAACAACAGCAGACTGTATAAAACAATGTGATATAGTACTGACAGTCACTCAGGTCCTAAACAGTTGGTGTTGGACAGTGCTGTTGGTGAGATGGTCCTCAGTTGTTTATAAAGATAAATTACCTTTCCTTTGCCCACATGCAGGGCGATGGCGACGTGATCCCAAACGTAAAAATGGCGGGAACACGGAAACAGCTCCATCTGGTTTACATCAGGTTTCTGGACCAACTCAAAACTGACCGAAAAGAAACAGAAACAGTTTTACTGGATTTGACAACACAGAGCACGAAGGACGTCTCTAAACAGGAATCTGAGGTGAAACCACAACATCTGGTTTGAGTTCTTTAAGTGAAAATGACATCGAGTGATAGAGACGGCTGTTCTCTGAGAATGAGTCATTAGTTACAGATTCGATATATTCACACCTTGACCCATGTGACGACGGTTCACCACATGTTCAATAATAAATAGGCTACATAAATAAACAACAGCCAGTGTTCTCAGACAGGGTTTCAGGTGTCTCCTGTTCTTCACTGGTTCAGAGTTCAGAGCTTTATTTAGTGTCGTCTCGTACTTGTGTTCGTTACAGATGGCCTCAGGCCTCCAGATGAAGCGTCCATCTCTGTAAACACACACAGCGTTCGGGTCGTCGCTCAGTGAAGAATACTGTTGATTGGCCGGTCGGTCGACCAGGACGACATACATCACTTCCTGTTTGTACAGGACGGTCTCAAACACCTGCAGGACAGGTGGTTCACCACCACAGAACTGGAGACAAATGGAAGAAGAAACCAGGAGCAGATCTGTCAGACTAAAGCTCAGTTTCACCTCTGAATCAGTTCACAGTAAAACAGTGATGGACATGAGGAGACTCACTGAGGACGTTATTGTAGTAGTTTAATGGCTCGTGATTATCAGGAGCTTTCAGCACATGAAATACAGAAGTTATTATCTATTGATAAAACATGAAGCACTGATGCTGTCAGATTCTTGTAGGTGAGATGTTGTGTCTCCTCTCATGTTAAACAGATGTCATTTTTAGAAATGAAGCGTTAAAGTTCTGTGTGGAAACAACAGCTCTCACCTCACATGTTAATAACTGTAACAGTTGTAATGGAGTAAAAACACTGACTGGATGTTGCAGTAATGAGTGAAATGCATCAGTAAAGTAACTGAATCATTACAGTGTAACTGTAAAGACAGGACTCTGACATCTGACAGTTTTCGTTTATTGTATGTTGATTTTATCCACTGTTGTTTTATTGATTGTTGTGTATTGTCCAGTGGACTCTGATTCATTTCTTTGGCGTCTTCAGTCTGTGTTTAAAGTTCAGAGCAGAGTTCATGTTCCATTGAGTTCAGTTGATGATTTAATGACACTGTTGCTGTGGACAGATGTCAGTGTTCCCAACAACACAAACTAAACTGACCTCAACGGACACATGAACCCAAACCACCAGACTGGACTGGCCCCTTTAAAGTGACTGAGTTTATAAAGACACTGAGTCAGTACCTGCTCTCTGTACGCCTCCAGCACCTCCTCCACAGGGAAGGTGAAGCGGTATGAGCCCAGTCTGGAGGTCTCTAAGAAGGCTGGGGAGGTGGTGAACTTCCCCAGGAAGCTCTGCTGAGTCTGGACCTGCTCCTCAGTCCGGTCTGGGTAGGTCTCCTCCAGGAGCCTGGTCTCAGCGGACGTTACATCCTCAGGTTTCACAGCCAGACTCCACCACAGCAGAGACTCTGGTCCCAGGCTCCTGAAGCCCCCGTCCCTCTTTATTCCAAGTAAGCCTTCCAGGTCTGTGTCGTGTTTCAGATGAGACACATGAAACTCTGGTCGTGGGTACGCTGGGATGTTTTCTCTGAAGAGGTATTGTCTGGTTTCCAAACCTTGAGCTGCCTCTTTCAGATCATCCAGCTTCAGGTGTCGACCTCCAACAAAATGTTCAGTAACTCCTCTCCTGTTTGTTCGTCTCTCCATGGTCGGATTAAAGGTTAGAGACAAACTGAAAGTCTTCACTGTCATATCGGATCAACAGCACAGTTGTAGGAAGTGAATATAAACCCCACCCAGAGCAGACGTTATGGGCGTGGGTTACATAACAGTCAGCTGAGTGAGAGAAACAGGCTGGAGGCTGTGTTCAGTGTTTTTCACGCTGCTCTCCTTCCTCTCCTGCTTCTCCTTCATGTTATCACTTCCCTCTCGGTCAGAACACAGAGATGAACTCTGACCTTTGGACAGGAGAGTGTTCACTCAGCAGGTCACATGGAAAACAAGCCTGTGTGGGAGAGAACAGTGTGTTTGGCTCTTACTGTGAAGGAATAAAGAGCAGTGCTCTTACACCTGGGACTTTAATGTAAACAAACAAACCTTCAGATCATTGTTTGTTTATTGAGAACTTGTTTACTTTTATTTTCCCATTTTATATTCATGGAAACGTTAATGTGTTCATTATTAATGGTTATTATAGCCTTAATGTTTAATACTGGTCTTTGTGTTGTTGTTGTTGTTTCTACAGGAACTGTTTTTCACAGAGACTTTTATTGTGAAGTTTGCCGGAAGTTGTCAGGCTGAGCCGGTGCCACGGAGCAAAGTCCCGTAGCTTCGTCCGGTAACGGAAACAAACGGATTGTAAAGTGTTTAACGTGGTGAGAGCGGCTTAAAGAAGCGACGCGGTCGGAACAGAGACTGACGATCAGATTTAAAGTCACATTCACCGACTGAAGTCCGCGGCTAACGGCTAATAACTATGTTGTGACGGGCGCAGTGCTAACGGGAAGCTAACAGGGTTAGCCGCTCAGGTGAAGCTAAAGGTGGATACATGGCTGTGAGGCGGAGCACCTGGTGGAGTCAGGCCGGGCGGCTGTAAAGGTGAGTGAGCCGCAGGTAACACGGATAATCCACCGAGGAAAAACCGCTGCGTCCACGACACGTTACAAGTCCGGAGTAACTAAAGTACAAGTACCCACAGGGTGAAAGTCCTGTAAGGTCCGAGTATCTGAGTATCTGAGTATTATGAGGACAGTGTGGATTTCTCTGCCGGAGCCTCAGACCTCTGCAGTCAAACAACAACCAGTTCAGAGTCTCAGACTTTTTAAATGAGTGTGTAAATGTGGTTCTGAGAACAGTCAGTCACTGAGCTGACATGTTGAACTGAAGTCCAGATGTTGTCTTGTGTTGTGGGGGTCGAACCTGTGACCTTGTCGTTTCCTCTCCTGTGTGTTGTTTCCAGGATGCTCCAGGTGCCGTACGGCGGCCTGGACCGGGACCGGCCTCTGATCCGGCTGCCCTTCACCAGCTTCGCCGTGGGGACGGTGCTGCTCCCTCTGACCGGCCTCGTCGCCTGCCTCTTCATCTCACTCATGTACAACTTTGAAGACGCCACGTACACACACTGTCGTGTGAGTCGCCTCAGACACAGCTCAGGCTGTCGCACGCGTGATCCGTGTAAGACCTGGGTCCAGTCGGGTCTGAACCTGAACCCACGTCACAGACTGGAGTTTAACTGCAGCTGCTGTGATGGTCGGACCACGTCGGTCATGTGATGTGTTTCTAGGTTTAAGTCAGTGAGGAGTCTCTAACTGAAAGTCTTCACTTGTATCTAGGGATCGATCATCAGGAAAATCAACAATCAATTATCGATTGATCGATAGTGATGAGTGAGTGAAGAAATGATCAGTCCTCTCAAAGCTCCAACACAAACACTGACACAGTGTTGACGACGGGCTTCATGATCTCTGAGCTGGAAATGTTCAAACAGCCGCTCAGCTCAGTTTAACCTGTTAGAGTCTGACAGCGCCTCCTGCTGGTCGTGTCAGTGTACAGGTGTTATTAACACCTGAACTGTTTCTCAGTGGAGAAGCTGAAATAAATCTGTCTTTGTTCTTCGCCCACCAGGTGTCAAACTACCTCCCGTCCATCAGCGCCGCCATCAGCCGCGTCCCGGAGCGCTACATCTGGCGCTGCTGCATCGGCCTGCACTCGGCGCCGCGTTACCTGGTGTCCGTCGCCTACTTCAGCTTCTACCGCGGCCGCTTCGCCAGGAGGCTGCCGGAGCTGCTGCTGAGCGGGCTGGCTCTCCTCTGCAGCCTCGCCGAGAACAGCGGCCTGCTGCTGCTCACGTACGTGTCGTCCACCGAGACCTACAGTGAGTACGACGGCGGTCAGACTGAACACCTCAGACACAGGTGGATTTCTGCCCGGTAACAATTCAAATCTGTATTTCAACATCATCCTCCTTCAAAGAGAGTCAGTACATTTATTGTGCATCTGTGTGAATTAGAAATAATCTGTCACATGACCCTCCACCTGCACACAGGAAGTAGATTGTCGACTCTACAGCTGTTTGCTGAGCTGCAGAAAATACAGCTGCTAATAAAGAGCAGGTCAGAGACTCCTGTGTTACAGTCACATGATCAGAGTGTGACCAATCAGGAAGTCAATGCGGGCGTCTTCGTTTCTGTGCATCTAGACTAAAGGTTCGTTCCATTTACGTCAGAAGTCTGAACTGAGGTGACGTCGCCTCAGAAAAACATGGCCGCTCACGAGAGGAGGAGACGAGCAGCAGAACGCGTCTTCGTTTAATTTGTCGTTCTGTTCCCAAAACATTAGCAAAGTGTTCTCTAGTCAGGTCAGATTTTATTTATATAGCGCCAATTCACAACAGAAGTTATCTCGATGCACTGTACATATAGAGCAGGTCTAGACCTCTACTCTCTACTGTTGTGAGGAGCAGCCATCTTGGATTCTTAAGGGTTGGTGGTGTTCAGGTTCAAACTTCTGACTAGGAACTCAGAAATTCAGACTTCTGGGTAAAGCTGGAAACGGACCGTCGGACTCAACCCCAGAGTTTTCAAACTAAAACAGGTCCAGCAGAGTTTGTGTGTGGACACCAGGTGTAACCATAGCAACAGTGATGTGTTTTAAAATGTAATTGTGTTGAACTGTTTCTGTTTATATTTCCCGTGTTGTTCTGTCTCTTTGTGAAGTGTCTTCAACCTGTTTCTGTAAAGTTCGGTGTTGACGAGCTGTTTGTTTGTCTCCGCAGACGTTCATAAAAACGGTTTCGTGGTGTTCATAGGGAGCTCGCTGCTGCACATGCTCATTACCTGCTGGCTGTGGCACGTCATCAGGAGGTCCTACGTGAACCCAGAGGTAAACAAACCCGTCTCTCTTCTCGCAGTGATGAGGTTTCACCTGCAGAGGGCGCTGCAGGGCCACACATCCAGCATCACAGCACGGTTTGGGTTTACTCTCCTGGATGAGACTCTGTCAGAGAAACAGGGAGACACTGAGGGGGTTCATGAATGGTCCTTGAAGGGTTCCCAGGAGGCTGCAGGACATTCAAGGGGCCTGACCCTGACCCTCATGATCCCAGACATGTCTGCGCAGGTTCAGGGGAAGACGGTTTTATTTTTTTGTTTTGCTAAAATGAGGGTTCGTGTTAAAGGTTTTAGAAGAGAAGAAATGGTTTTGGGATGGGGAGATTTAAGGAGTGCTTGAGGACAAGTTCCAGGGGTTCTGTGAGAGTCCACTTACCTTAGTGGGTCTTTAGGAGGTTTTCAGGATCTTTGAACAGACTGTCTTTTAGACGGTCTTGGGATGATCCAAGGAGTCCCTTGAAGAGATTTAGAGGTACTTGAGGAGGTTCAGAGAGTTGGTTTGGTGTCCTTGAGGACATTCCAGGGGTCCTTGAGAGTGTGTGATGTAAGTTGTGTTTCTGTGTGAGGCGCAGCCACAGTTTTAAATAAAGACTTCTGGACTTCTCTTTTCTGTGAAGCGGTGTTGGTCTGAACTGAGCGGGAACCTGACGTTAAGACGTTTGGACTGATCTCAGATCTGTTGTCAGATCAACTTTAGACTCTCCCACTCAAACAGGAAACACATGAGTAAGTTCCAAATTTAACGTCTGACTCAAACATTATTTTGGTTCTTCCCTGTTTTAGTATCAGCAGAGTAAACGAGTCACTCAGTGATCGCAGCACTTTATCCAGACCCCCCCGACCCCCCCCCCACAGAGAGGAAACCTGCTGACAGATCTGTGCTGAGGTTCATTCATCAGTTCAATGTGCAGTCTTCATGCTCGGTCACATGATGCGACCGCTGAGTTTCCAGGAAACCTTCTTCAGCTGATTCTCAGCGGCGCCGCCTCTGTTTTAATCTTTAATGTGCTCAGGGTTCCCGCTCGTCCTGGATTCAGGCTGTATCTGAGGGGTTGACCTGGACTCCCCACATCCCAGTCTGATCCAGGATCCGTGGGATGATCTGTAACAATCCAGATCCATGGAACCTAAAGGATTTTACAGAGCTGGATCAGACTGGGATCAGTTATCTCCTCTTCAATGAGTCTGTTTCGTCCTGTTGAGCTGATAAAACCCTGATCACAGGTTTCTCATCACAGCAACACTGATAAGGTCTGGGTGTGACGGCGGTCACCTCCAGGCCTCCGTACTTCTCTTTTCTGTGGTAATTATCTGTAAATCATCTGAATCTCTCTCTGTCTGTCTCTCTCTCTGTCTGTCTCTCTGTCTCTCTCTGTCTCTCTCTCTCTCTCTCTCTCTCTCTCTCTCTCTCTCTCCTCTCTCTCTCTCTCTCTCTCAGGAAGTGACGTCGTATCGATGGAAGGTGCGTCTCTTCCTGTTTAACGTCAGCTGTTGTCTGGCTGCAGCGTACTTCTTCAGACGCCACAACAAGTACTGTGAAACTGGAGGTAGGTGTCCAGGTCCTGCTCTCTGTCTGAGCCAGTTTCAGAGGATCAGACCTCAGAGGGTCCAGGTGTGTTCAGTGTGAGTTTGTGGTGTCATAAAATCCACTGTTTACGTCCATATTTCGTCGTTAATGCAGTGTGTGATGTGTGCAGTAAGATCACAGGGATGAATCTTAACCTCCGTAAAGTCAGGACCATTCGATTCGAGCTCGGTCCCCGTTAGAACAGGGTTCAGACTGTGGACAGCTGCTCTTTAACCTTCACACAGACTCAAACCTCGGAGAGGACGAGTCGAGACTCGAGCAGTCTGACCTGGTGAATCCTGGAGTCACAGTTATTCTGTGCCTGGTTTCTGCTGATGCTGTGGTCCATGTTTGGTCTGTAAAGACCTGAGTGACTCACCTGTCTCTCCCCGTCTCTCCGTCCTCCAGTCTACACCCTGTTCGCCCTCTTCGAGTACCTGGTGGTCTTCTCCAACATGGCCTTCCACATGACCGCCTTCTGGGACTTTGGCAGCAAAGAGGTGATCGTGGCGACGCCACCTGAGGACAAACGATACTGAGCAGCAGCTTCACCTGTCGACGACTTTACACTAAGGTGACGACAGATCCACCTGTGAGACTCGGGGACTCTGGGTTTTATCTGAGCACACACCAGCTCTTGAACACTCTGACGGCCTGGAGACGATAAAACACTGCCACACATTTCCCTCCTGTTTGTCTGTTTATGTTGAATGTTGTCGGACCACAGCAGCAGCACAAATAATGAATCATGGATTAAAGAATAAGAAATAAAGACGGAGCTTTGGTACAGCTCAGTTTCCAGTTTAAGACTGTTTGTTTTACACACCACAGCTTTTAAAGCCAGAGACACAGAGCAACAATAAAACTGAACAAGAAAAACCACAAAACACAAACAACATAAAACTGAGCAGGTGATCCAGGACCTGACGACTGGTTCCTGTTCACTCTGCAGCTTCAGAGCTCGAACTAAGACCTGAATCAGTTCGCTGTCAGGGTGTTAGAGGAGAGGACGAGGTTGTTGAAGACAGAGAGAGACGCTCCTGCTCTGATCTGGGAGCTGGTTCCTCCATCAGGGAACCACAGACCAGAACAGTCTGGACTGAGAGGACCTTGTGGTCAGGGATGGAGATTCAGACCTGGATCAGACGCTGCACTCAGGACCATCTGTCCAGGGAAGACCTGAGACAGAACCAGGGTCTAAAGCTCTGCAGTTCAGGTTCAGTGTCAGTGTTTGTGTATTAACTCAGACCAGGATCCTGGACCTGAACCAGGAAACTGTCTGATAAGGCTTCAGTCATAAAGCGGTCTTTTGTTCCTGTCTTTCCCTCTGCTGCTCAGGTCGTTGTGGTAAACATGAGGCTGCAGCTCGTTAGCTTAGCTTAGCATCAGGACCGGAAACAGCTGTCCACAGGTAACAGCATCCACCCTGATCCCTGAGCCGCTCGTCCTCGTCTTCACACTGAGACTCAGACAGAGACCAGGTTATTTACTGCGTCAGCAGCCCTGTGCTTCCTCCTCATCAGCAGTAAAGTGGACTCACATGTTCACCGGACAGAAAACAGGCCTGTTCATACAGACCTCCACCTTCAGCTCAGTCTCTGTCCTGCTGAACGTCCACGTCTGTCGTTTCTCCAGGGTCCAAACGTCCTGAACCACAAGTTAAATCACATTTAATCATGAGACTATTGTCACAACACAGACTTTGGTTCATTCTTTCTTTTCCTCCAACCTTTAAAAACTTTTTCAAACCGTTTTTTGAGACAAAAGTAGTAAAGAGTCGAATCCTTTTCTGATGAACTTATATTTTGAACTCTGCAGCCCAGGTCCAGATTCGTTATCGTCCGAGCAGCAAGACGCAGTTTTAACGAGAAAAGTCAAAGTCACATGAACTGAACTGGCCTAAAAGAGAGAATTAAACAGAATTGATTAGTAGAATTAATCAGGAATCATTATTCAACGACTCACAAACACACACTGCAGGCCAGTAGCTGAGTGTTTGCCGGTGTGTTTCAGTCAAAGTGATTTGACAGTAAAATGAGTGTGACACAGCAGAACGAGCTTCCTCAGTAATCCTATAAATAAACAGTTTAAGCAGGAAAAGTTCCTCCTGTGTTTCCACTGAGGAAGTTAAAGAATCAATGGACGTAAACTAAACAAATTAACGTCGCAGATTAACTCCACCTGTGTAAATCTGTGTAGCTCTGTGTGGGAACAGTGAGGAGTCAGTCCAGCGTCAGGAGGTTCAGATTAACGCTGATGTGTTGGACGTGAGTCACAGCAGCAGTTTGAAAAGAAAAGCTGAGGCCTGTCACTGTGACTCAGCTCAGTTCATCCTGTCAACACGTCAGGCTGGATTTAAAGCTTCAGTCGCTGATTCACAGTTACAGTGAACAGCGCCCCCTGTGGCCACAACTGATAAATTCATTATCACATACAGTCCTCTACAGCTTTCTTTCAGTTTGTGCTGTTGCTTTAAATGTTGCTAGGTAGCTAACGTTAGCATTAGCTGTTTACTCACTGATGTCTCCAGAGGCTATTTCTATCACCTCCTGTCCTCCGCTGGTGTTAGCATGCTAACCAGCTAGCCCCAGCCGGTCTCATCACTTTCCCTGTAGCAGTAGAAGTAGCTCTGCTCAGAGGACGTGTTCTAACCTCCTGATTTGTAAATAAATGATGAAGCTGAAGCCCTTGGGAAGTAAACAGCTGTTAATGCTAACGTCGGCTCCGCAGTGATAGCAAAAAGTACAAATAGCTCCTTTAAGTGAGCTACAGAAATTCATCTGGTCCAAACTGACTTAAGCTTTGTTTGTGAAGCCTGATATGTTTCTATTGGAGCTGTGCAATCAATCAAATATTAAATAGTGACTTTGATTAAAAGGCCTCCTCTTTGATAAAACCAGACTGAAATGTTCAGTTTTCTCTGAGAAGAGACTAAAACTCTAACGGGACTGAAACTAAAATGGACTCTTGTTGTCAGGCCTGAGACTGAATCTAAAAACACCACCGGCAGCCATCTTCCCTGCGCCTCGTTTATCTCTTGTTAACTTGAAGTCAGAGAAGCTTCGGCAGGAGACGAGGGACAGGAAGAGGAAGTGGCTCCCTGCCTCCGAGGAGACGCTCCGGAGGAAAAGACGACATCCTGAGCTGAAGAGAAACAGCAAAACAGAGAGGCAGAGTAAAGAGAGTAAAGCTGCTCAGACTCTTTCTGCTTCTCCTCCAGGGGAAATCGATCAGTAACTGATTGATTGATGATATTTGGTTGTTTTGGACCAAACAAAACGTCGCACTGTCTCCTCCTGACGACTGACCCTGATCCCAGGTCAGTTTGTGATTTGATTATTTTATGATCTCACACTATAAGAGTCCTTTCATGGTTTGGGGAAGTTGTTTTTTCTGCAGGTCATTTATTAAACTCACTTCCCCTCAACTTCATTTACCTGAACAACAACTCACCTGCACACAGCTGCAGCTCATGCCGCCGGCTGATGGAGGCTGTTTGCATTCAGCCGGTGGTGGAGGAAGTACTCTGAACTTTGACTCGAGTACTACTAATACTACACAGTAAAAATACTCTGGTGCAAGTAAAACTGCTGCACTGATAAATGTACTTAGAGTAATAAAAGTACTTGATGAAGTAAAATGACCCTCTGTAGTTGTTGAGGTGAAGTGAATGATTATTAACTGATTATTGATTAATCTCCTGATTATTTTCTCAAACAGTTGATTGATTGTTTTAAAGAATTAGAAACACAAAAAGAACCAAAGCTGGAGGCGATAAAATGTTTGATACGACTAAATCAATAATCAGTAATCAAAATAATTTTGTGTCAGTCAACAAATCAATTACTCAGCTGTTGGTTTCAGCTCTACTTTTACAAACTGTTGGGAAGTAACTAGTAACTAAAGCTATTAAATACTGAACAGAAAATACTCCAGTACAGTACTCGGGTAAATGTACTCAGTTACTTTATGTGGTTGAGTAAGAGAAACAGAATAAAACACAACAGGCAGAGTCACTGTATGAAACATATTTTAAATGTATCGTCACATTTAAATAAAAATACAGTAAATTAATAAAAATCGACAAAAATAATCAGAAGTTTTTTTAAGTTTACAAAGTAACTGAAACTGAGTAATGGTGACGGACTGGAGACGTTTAGATTCACAGACGAGCGACTCGATGCGCTCACATCCATCGTCCTTCAAACATTCACTGAGCTGATTTTAAAACCTGATTCGTTTACGTTCATGTCTCTTCCTCTGACACAGCTGGTGGGCGGGACTAAAACAGGAAGTGAAAAACTCACCCAGCGCAGGTGTAAAGTATTCTGGGCGAGGCTGCTCAAAAAAACATCCTGCATATTACACCTTTAAAGGAAACGAACACAAGGTGAAGGTGAAATGAAAAACAGACTTTGAGGGTTTTTTAGAGGCTGCAGATTAAATTCATCATAATTATATTTATTCAACTCGAGAACTGTGGAAATCTTTCTCCTGATGCTGCTCTGTTTAATTCACTGTAAACGTGCCGTCACTAAATAAGAGAACAGTGTTTCTCACAGACTTTTATCTTTGTGTCTTTCAGAGCATTTTAAAATCCTCAGCGTCAGGACAACAACGTGAAAACATGAGGTTTAGAACCTTTCTGCTGTTAAAGTTGTCTGAGGTTTTCAAAGATCTGATGTTTTATTCTCTTCGCACCTCATAGACAAGTTTATTCATCAAGTCTGTTTCCATCAAACTTTGTCACGTTTCATTTTTATTGAAACACAAACTTTTCCATTTCAGCTAAGCCTGAATTTTTTTGCGATGACTCAAACGTTCTGTTTCCATTCAGGTTTTTTATGGAAAAACTGAGTAAAAATAGATGAATAGAAACTTGATGATGACCTCTGAACATGTTTTGGTTGCTATTGATTAGTTTTCACGTTGCAGTCAGAATTTTACCTGACATACCTGCGTCCTGTCGTCATCACCTACATGCGTTGCGTCTCCTTATACTTTATACTGATCGGTTTCAACGTTTTCATGTGTTTTCTCATCATTTGACCAAATTACAGCTCAAGATTTCGTCTCCTCTCCATTTTTACTTCTCTTCCTGTTTTTTTTCTTCTTCTACTGTTTAATAGATGATGAGCCTCAACTTCCTGTGACTGGTCTGAAAATCAAAACCATCCAAAAAAGTGTTTTCACACTGCAGGCAAACAAAACCATGGTTCCAGTTTGATCCAGACTGAGACCACAGTTTTGGTCTGACTAAAATGTGGTCCTTTGGTTCAGACCGGATGATTTTTACTTTAACTGTTTCTCTTCTTCTACTGTTTAATGGCGGACGAGCCTCAACTTCCTGTGATTGGTTTAAAAGTCTGAGCCATCCAAAGAAGTGTTTTCGTGCTGCAAACGACCTGAACCATGGTTCAGTTTGATCCGGACTGAGACCACAGATCGTGGTCTACAGAACCTTTCACACCGGCTGTTTTGGTTCGGACCAAACAAGGAAGGTGTGAAAGCCTCAGTCTCCTCCATGATCTGCGTCACAATGATGGTGAGCACTACGTTCAGAAGCCAGACTACAACCTGCACACCTGTCCTCTCCGGTATAGAGGATCATACTGGTGCTGTCGTCATGACAACAGAAACACAAAGATGGATGTTTTAATTAAAGCTCGACAGCACCCCCCAACCAAAAACCATGTATTCCAACATGAACTGAGCCAGATGAACAGTGTTCGAGTCGCAGGGTCCCTCTGTGTTTCCTGTTTCTCTAACCCTGATGTTTTCATGCTGTGGACTCGCTGTTGGCTGAGTGTTTCTGTTTTAGTCTTTGTGGCTGACCAGGTGTTTGTGGTCGACTCACAGGTCGCCCACAGGTGGACAGAACAACACCACACATCTAAAACCACGCTTTCCTTTGATTTGGACCTGTTTCCCTGCAGGTTTACAGATGCCATAAAGATTCCCACCCTCTGACTCGTCCTCTGGTTCCCCTGTGACTCGAACACTGAGCCCTTAACTACCTTTTCTAATTAAAAGATAAAATTCTAACCAAACATTTAAAAAAAATACATCTTTAACATAAATCAGTCTCCCAGGCGGTAACGCCGTGAAATCAGGCCGACTCAGACTGGCCGGGTCCCGTCGGTGGAGGCACGGTCCTACAGCAGGACGCAGGGCTTCTTGCTGACGGTGGGCTGCGGGTTGAGGAAGGCCCTCACGGCCTCGGTGAACACGTCCTTTATGCCGTCCTGGTTGAGGGCCGAACACTCCAGGTAGCGGATGGCGTGGATCTGGCGGGCGAGGGCGGCGCCCTGCTGGTGGGTGACGGGCGTCTGGTTCTGCTCCTTCAGCTTCTTCTGGATCTCGGCGTCGTTCCGGAGGTCGCTCTTCGTGCCGACCAGGAGGATGGGAACGCCGGGACAGTGGTGAGACACCTGGTGATGATGATGGAGTTCAGTAAATGTCGAGCTACAGCAGCTGGTTAGCTTAGCTTAGCATAAACACTGGAAACAGATGGAAACTGCTAGCCTGGCTCACAGATTATATCCCTGTAAAACTGTGTGTTTTTGTGCAGATTATAAACAAACAGGATGTAACATGTTAATCATAACGTCATTAATCTCTGCTTCAGTAATCTGTTACCGGGTAGATTTTGACCTCTGACCTCTGGATGCCACTTGTGTTTGACGTTCTCATAGGAGGCCGGGCTGGAGATGGAGAAGCAGATGATGAAGACGTTGGTCTGGGGGTAGGACAGCGTCCTCAGCCGGTCGTACTCCTCCTGACCCGCCGTGTCCCACAGGTTCAGACTGATGATCCTGCCGTCCACCGTCACCTGAACGCACCACGTGACACACACAGCAGAGTTAGAGAGGTTTGTGTACTTTTACCTCAGTGAAGTATCTGATTACTTCTTCCACCACTTCTGTAGGAATCCTCTCATAATCAACATCAGTTATTATAATTCAGCTGTGTATCTCTGAGTACTTTTACTTTTAGTACTTCAAGAATGTTTTCATGCTGATATTGTTTTGATATGTAACAGAGTATTTCTACACTGTGAGTACTTTGAGTATAAGGTCTGAGTACTTCCTCCACCTGTTTCTGTGTCAGTAAACTCAGGAGTAAAACAGAGACGACGCTTTCAGGAAACAGTGATTTAAACACATTGTTGACACGTGACGTTCACAGACCAAACAATCGATCAGTTAATAAAGTAATCTATACAGGTATTGATCCACACACAGACCTGGCTGCTGTAGTTGTCGAACACCGTGGGGATGTACTCTTTGGGGAAAGCTCCGGTGGTGTAGGAGATGAGGAGGCAGGTCTTCCCCACAGCACCGTCACCTACAACCACACACTTTATAGTCTGCATGATGACCTCTGACCTCTGACCCTTCAGCAACCTGCAACACACACACACACACACACATTACTGCTGTTAGTGGATATAAAATCTTGAGTTAATCGATGTGTTTGATTAACTGTGTGGTCGGCTAGCTGTGGTTAGCTTCGGCTCAGCTTGTGAAGCTAGTAACATTTTAGCTAAGTGTTAGCTCTGTAGTCCTAAAACCAGGAAGTAAGTTAGCATGTTAGCATGTCCCAGAGTCAGTGTGTTTCTGGTTAAATGTTGTAAACCTCTCCTTAGAAACATCCAGGTCTCTAACCGACCAATCAGGATCTCCCTGAACTTGTGTGCGTTTACCTTCAGAGCGTCTGATTGGTTAACTCTCGCTGCTCCAGCTGACGCTTCAGTTTCCTTCAGTTAACACAGTTTGTTCAGGAACACGTGACGTCCCATCGTCTGACTGAGAGACAGAGAGAGGACGGAGAGTTCGTCCTCCGTCAGTATTTGTGTTTATGGAAATGATCGCTGAAGGAAACGGTCTCTAAACAAAACAGATGTTATCCTGAACCCCACACACACACACACACACACACACAGATTTGAATACGAGTGTGAATGAATTCAAGTCACACAAACTTTATTTATACTTTATTTACATTCATGTGACACAAAAACACTGGGTCAGATATTTAATCTTTGTCTCTTTGTCTCAACTTTCAGTCCAACAACAATGACACAACACAACTACAATCAGCTGTAGTAACTAGTAGTACTACTAATAGTAGTAGTAGTACTAGTAGTAGTTAAAACATCAAAACAGCTTGTTGTGTTGCTGCAGAGTCAGTAAAACTCAAGTCCAGGTCACGTTCAAGTTACCAAAGTTAGAGTTAGAGTTAAGTTAGAGTCACCGAGTCATCAGGTTAGAGTCACAGAGTCATCAGGTTAGAGTCACAGAGTCGTCAGGTTAGAGTCACAGAGTCGTCAGGTTAGAGTCACAGAGTCATCAGGTTAGAGTCACTGAGTCATCAAGTTAGAGTCACCGAGTCATCAAGTTAGAGTCACAGAGTCATCAGGTTAGAGTCACAGAGTCATCAGGTTAGAGTCACCGAGTCGTCAGGTTAGAGTCACCAGAGTCAGTCAGGTTAGAGTCACAGAGTCATCAGGTTAGAGGAGTCATTAAGAACTTTAAAGCCACCGACTCATTTTCTGATCCCTGAGGTCATGTCCAAGTCTCCACCTCCAGGTCACGTCCGAGTCGTTCAGGTCGTGTCTGAGCTGCAGAGGTTCATATCTGTCACTTAGAGAACAACAGCACAGACAGTAACAGATAAACCTCTCAGTTTGTCTCTGTGTCCGTGTGTTTCATTGTGTTAAAGCTTCAGTTTGAGTCTCAGTGTTTGAGTCAGTGAGTTGTGCGTCGGCTGCTGCTAAAACTCTGACAAGAAGAAAAGTCAAGAGACGAAGAAGAGAAACAATTTAAATATGAAAACATGAAACTGGTGCTTTGAGCTGAACAGTAAAATACTGACTGTAGTGTCTCTCTCCAGATGTCTGGATAGAGAAAGTGGCTCAACCCAGACTCTGGGGACGCTGACCCCTCCCTCCCCCTCCTCCCCTCCTCCCCCTCCCTCCCCCTCTCTCTGGGTGGAGGTCGGCTGATCTCACTCCTGCTGGAAGCTTTAACCTCTGATCTCACACGTTTTCATTTTCTCCTGTTGGTTCTTTTCTCCTTCGTGTAGCTGATATAAAGTGAGGAGAACCGTGACCTCTGACCTCTGCAGAGCTGGAAATTAACTAAGTACATGAAGTCAAGAACTGTACTTCAGTACTTGTACATGTCTGACAGCTGTAGTTACAAGTTATTTTACAATTATGATTTTACACAAGAAGCAACACAAAGTGAGCACGTTGTATAGAATTAGAAAACACAACATTAAATACAATTTGAGCTTCAATGATCAGTCATTTAATTATAATTAATAACAAAACTACACGTCTTATACTTCTATCACAGTGTGTTTATACTGTGGTATTTGTACTTTTACTCCAGTAAATCATCTGAGTACTTCTTCCACTGACTCTGAAACGTGTGTCAGGGACTATTTTCAGCGGCGGATTAATCTACGTTTGTTGCTGCAGTGAGTGAATGTGTGACCAATATTAACTGAACCTGCAGAGACGGTGAAAACGTTTCGGTGTCGTAACGACGTCCTTTTGTAACTGAGCTGTAGTTGGAGAAAAAAGGAAGCTTTCAGTAGAAAAGTGTCATTGTGGTTTCATGTTGAAATGAAGCAAAGAACTGTTTTAGCTCAGAGACGAGAGGCGTGGCCGAGCGCTTCACATGGGAGGTGTGAAGAGGGTGTTAACTTCATCAACAAAAAAAGATGAAGAAATGAAAAGTAGAAGTGTGAAGGACGGACCAAAGAATAAATGAACTAATTATTGTTGAAGTCTTATTCAGCAGATTCATGGATCAGTTTCCTCCTGCAGCCGATAATAATACTACTAATAATAATGATCTGTTATTCAGAGGCTGATTCAACTGTTGGACCAAGTCTAATACTTCAGTTGCTACACTTAGAGGTAGTACACTGTGTACTCGGTGTACTCACTGGTTTAGTCCCTGGATTTCAACAGAGTGGTGTTGTCTCAGGTCAAACACAGGAAATGACGATCGCAGCATGTGACCAGGTTTGCTGCCGTCCACAATGAACGATGTGTGAGTCTGATGTTTCAAGTCGTAATCGGTGCCGTCGGCGCGTCCGTTCTCCCTACGGAGCCAAGATGGCGTCCGGTGAGGGTGAGGAGTGTCCCTCGTGTTTGACCGCGCCGAGACTCCGTCCTGGTTCTTACAGAGAGTATCTGACTTTAATGTGAATTCATCAGGAAACTAGAAAAGAAGCAGAATCTAAAGAGTCTGAACCTTTGAAGGAAACTGAGAGAACTGACTGATCTTTAAAAGTCTGTTCATGTTTAACGTCAGTGATGTTTCTGAAACGTTGCACTGCTTCATAATTTACTGTCATTGTTTTCTTCACTTCCTAATTTTCAGTGTGAACATTAATACGACACAGGCAGCTGCCTCTGTCGCTGAGCTCAGGTCGCGTTCGGCCTCAGCACCTGCCTGTGGTTTCAACACATGCAGTCTAGTTATAATCAGCCATTCCTCAAAGGGAAAGTCTGCTAACGTCTCTCAGTGCTGTCTTTAAGAATCCTGATGATCAGGTGATGAGAAAATGCTCAACGTCTTCTAACGGCAAACAGATTCAGTTTACAAGACGTAGAAAAGCAGAGTTCAGAGTCCGACAGCACAGTCGGACAAACATTTGAGGATGAATGAAATCAAACTGTGGTGTTTGAGCTCAGACTGAGCGGCAGGTCTGAGGGGGAACAGTCTCTGAGAGAGGAAGAAAGAGAAAAAAGAGGAAGGAGAGTCTCGGTTGATGACCTGCGGCCGCTGAGAACGACTGAAACACATTCATTGTGTAAAAGCAGCCTTCCCCTCACTGTGAGTGGGTGTGAATCTGAAACAAACACATTGTCTGCTTTATTTTAATGCCAGTTAATCATTAGCATAATAAGTTATATATAAGTCTGAGGTGTGAGAATATTTACGAGTCATCTGAGGGAAAATTACAGAAAGTTGCACTGATGAGAATCAGTTTAAAAAGCAGTCTGATTACTTCTGCATCCTCTCCGTCCTCTGTCCTGATGTAAAAGCACTTCCCCATAAATGGCGGCTGAACTCTGCAGAGTTTTTATTCAAAGACTGAACATTAGCAGACGCCCTGATTGAACGTGTGCAGAGGAGATAAGACGAGGAGGAGGAAGACGAACGCGTGACGTCTTCATCACACGTCAACCAGCTGATTATCAGACAGAATGTATCTGCAGCTGCTGTCAGTCCAGTCAGATCCAGAAGAGTCCTCACTCTGAGATCTACAGTCTGTGGTCGCTCTCAGTCAGTGTCCATGGTCATCATCCTGATGTCTCTGCACAGTTTAACTCAGACGATGTGTTTCAGTCTCAGGAGTCAGTCTCAGGAGTCTGGACTGACCAGGTCCAGGTCCAGACTGAACCAGAGTCTGAACTCTGTGTTCTTCTGCTCTAGGTGGAGTCTCCTCCTTAGCTATGGCCGCTGAGGCTCGGTGGGTAATGTAGTGTTTAGAGCCCTGCTGTGTGGTTCAGTGGTTCTGTCCTGAACCTCAGGAAGGTTCTGGTGTTACTGAGACAGAAAGTTTTCTGTCTGTTTGCCTGAATCTTGATGGCCTCACATCTGAGCTCCTCGTTTCTGAAACAGTCGTTTAGTTTCACCTCAGATCTGTAGGATCCTCGGTTTTCCTCACTCAGAAATTCAGGTCTCAGCTGGATCCTGTGACTGTACAGGTTCAACCTAATCAGGTGTTTCAGTCAGTACTGCTGCTGTTGCCATGACTCTGTGATTGGATGTTTGCTATTTGAATACACCCTGTTGGTTTTGGTACTGATGGGAAACGTGGTCCAAATTAGTGAGAGAACAGCCCCCGTCTCCCTCATGGTTTTACTGTCTTTCACGGCAGCGTTTCAGGAACTAACGTTTGGTTTCGTCTCGTCAGCTGCATTCTTTTTCTGTGTTTTTATTTTATCTCTCTGGTTTAGGAAGAGTCTCCTGACCGACAGAGGAACTGAGTCCTTCTGCAGCTGAAGCTCAGACGGGAAAATCTCTAAAATTGGAGCTGCAGGGTTTCCAGAATATTTTTACAACCGTTCGGACTTTTCTGTCTTTCAACAATCAGACAAACCTCATCTGAGAGAAGAGACACCTGCTCTGCAAACTGAGCGACTGCGAACAGCAGGTGATGGTATTTTCACAATGAGAGGTAACAGACATGAACAACTTCAACCAGGTGAATAACAGGAAAATACATTAGGCAGGTGAAAACTGGCTTTTCCCTCAGAGTCCTTGTTAACAGAAAACACAGATTACTAGACTGAACCAGGACTAAAACACAAGACCGAACCAGGGCTGAAACATGGACTGTACTTATATAACGCTTTTCTAGTCTTTTCGACCACTCAAAGCGCTTCACACTACAGATCACACTCACCCCATTCACACACATTCATACAGCACTTGTTCTATATAAATTAGTGCTTTCTAACACATGCACACACATTCACACACCGATGACAAACATCAGAGGCAGTTTGGGGTTCAGTATCTTGCTGAAGGATACTTCGGCACGCAGACTGGAGGAGCCAGGAATCAAACCACCGACCTTCCGATTGGTGGGTGACTGCTCTACCTCCTGAGCCACAGCCGCCATTAGACTGAACCAGGGCTAAAACACCAGAAAGTTGTTGTCCAACACTACAGTTCCTGTTAGCATGCCAACATGGTGGGTGTTACCCATCAGGTATTACAGAGTTAAAGGGGTCAGTACGGCTCAGAGCCAGGTCAGAGTCAGGTTAGAAACTAATCAGCAGTTTACAGAGATAATCTTAAATACTCTGAGAGTCAAACTGAAGGTGAGCACACCTGAAATGTCAGCAATATTTTTCATTGAACAGGAAATGACCACACAGCTCCTGTGAGAACAATAGGTTAAAGTTAAAGCAGGAAGTGGGTCTGTAAACTGTGATGATGTTTACAACAACGACAGTCTGGGTCATGGTTCAAACCTCCACAGACGTTCGTCTAACCTGTACTCAGCTGAGCAAGACAAGCTGAGGCTGACGGAGGTAAAGTCCCTCACATTTACCGTACGAATGCAGCATTTCCCAACCACCACCCCCCTCGCCCTAATAAACAGTCAGACGCCACAGGCCGAAGAGGAACTGGTCTGTGTTGAAACCGAAACAGGAAGGGTTTGTCCACTGCTCTGTTCATTCAGCAGCAGCATGTGTGAGGGAAAACTGTTTATTAAGTCAGTCTGACCAGTGGTTTACATCAGTCCACACAGACAGAGGACAGATCAGCTGTTAGAATGGCTGGAATTTTCCTTTAAGAAGCAGAAATCTGTTTATGTCATTAAAATCAACACAGTTACTCCACAGCCACAGAAATCCTGGTTTGCACTTGACTGACAGGTGTCTTTTGTTAGAGGACTCCACCAACAGGTCTGCCCTTAAACTCAGTCCAAACCTGGGCTAAAACAAGTCAGAATATCAGACCAAACCTGGGCTAAAACATGGGCCAAGCCTAGACTAGAGAATATTGGGTCAAATCAGGACTATAATGAGTGGTATTTTTTGGTTGACCATGTCAGCAGTATCTTGGCGATCTCTGACATATCTCAACCTCTGACTTCCTGTCTGATTCTGGGCAACCTGAAACTGGCTAACCTGACCGTGATCTTTGATCACTTCTGTTATATTCTGACGTGACCAGATTCCCTGGACCACAACCTCTGTACGAAGTGTTAACACATCTCATCTCAGAGAGACCGCAAGGAGACCAAAACCTGAAACTACCACTGACGCTGAATGACCACAGAGACCTCGTCCAGTTTGATGCAGAAGCAAAATAAAACTCGTTACCACCACACCACAACGACTGCTCAATGACAAAGAGCCCAAGGTGTTGACCTGGACTCCAGAACAAGCCAGACCCACAGAGGTCCCCCCACACCACAACCCACAGGACCTAAAGGACCCTGGGACGCCCCCAGAAGTCCTGGTCCATGTCCCGACAGGTCCCACAGATCCTGGATCAGGTACGTGAATATAAAACAGGTCGTTTCAGGGTCGTTAAATTCACAGAAACACTGATCCTGTCTTTTGTTCATGCACTTTTATTTTGAAAGAGTTTTGCCAGCAGCTGATTTTCTCCGCTGTACCACACCCCTGCTCACAATACTGCAGTACTACTGCTACAGATACTGTGTCAGCTCGTACCCAGTACTCTCTACTGTACTTTATAGTACTACAGTATACTGTAATATACTCTGATATGTACTGAGACAGTACAGATTACAGTTACTGTTTCACTTCATACACACTTGTATTTAACACAGAACCTTTAATACCGATTTAAATATATGTGAGAGTCTCTGCAGTTATTCACACTCTGTGGTTTTACTGCAGGTTTACTGCTCTGTTATATTCCTGTAGTCTATGATATTGTAGTACTTGATTTGGACACAGTACCTGTAGTATTACTGTAGTATTACTGTAGTATTACTGTAGTACTTCAGACTTTATACCGCGTTAAACTCTGAGGTTGAAGTTTATAAAGAAGTGAGTGACAGCAACACACTCACACACACACTCACTCACACACACACACTCACACACACACACACTCACACACACACACACTGGGAGTGGTCGCACTTCATCTCCAGTTTCCTGCAGCAGCGTCAACACACACACACACACACACACAGACAGGTTATTGATCCGCTGGAGAACCGATCGATCAGCTGAGGGGAATTAAAAACCAATCAGATCAATAAGCTGCTGGAAGTTTTGGACAGAGAGGAAACACACACACACACACACACACACACACACACACACACTCTCTCAGCTGATCCCGGAGCTCCGGGCGGTCACAGTCAGACTCAGTCAGACTCACCGGTCATCAGTCCTCCTCTCCGGGCACACAGCTCCACTCAGTCCCGCTGCTGCGTGTGTGTGTTGTGTGTCTGTGTGTGTCAGTGAGTGTGTGTCTGTGAGTGTGCGCGGATCTCTACCTCGGTGTGAGGCGGGCGGGCGGAGCTAATGAGGAGGAGGAGGAAGTCCGAGAGGAGAGAGAGAGGAAGTGGAGCAAGTTTGAGGAAGTTTAGTGTGTGTGTGTGTGTGTGTGTGTGTGTGTGTGTGGAGGTAACACCGGGGTTTTCAGTGTGTTCTGTCCAGAGTTGAGAAACAAACAAAAAACTCTCCTGTGTTTCATGTCTCTGATTTAATGAACCAATCAGAGTCCAGCCTGTGAGCTGAAGCCCCGCCCACCACCCGGGTGATTGACAGGTATGTTTCTATAGAAATATGTCTGTGGAGCTCACCTGAGTCCGGACTCATCGACTGATGAAGAGATTTAACAGAGAGAACATGTTGAGATCAGTTTTCATACAGAGCAGGTCTGGACTCAGAGACTGGACCGAAACCCCGAGCAGAACCAGACTCAGGTCCAGGTCTGGAGAGTCTAAAGAGAGATGTTAGTGATGTTAGTGATGATAGTGATGATGGTGATCATGGTGAGGCTGTAACAGTGAGCGGGCGCTGAGCAGGATCGTCAGAGCAGCAGGAGTCATCTCATCACAGGTTCTGGTCCAGGTTCAGGACTGATCTGAGACCAGCTCTGAGGATGCCTGGGCTGTGAATCCGTCCTTATCTGCACCGCCTCTCTCCGGCCACAGGGCGGCGCCATCACACCGCTGCATCACACCGACGCTGCCTTCCAGTGCTGTCGGAAATTAGACAACCAGGAAATAAGACGGGAGAGGAGCACGAGGAGCTGGTGAGTGAAACTTTACTGTGATAGAAACCAGGATGAGATTCTTTCTGTCACTCTACAGGCTTCTGTCAAAAACTTTATTGATCCGAATAATTCAGAACCAGAAGCAAAATATCAGGAACAGGAAAGAAAACTAAAATCTATCAACAAAATACAACAGAGCTGCAGTTTGATTATTTCCTTTATTGATCAACCTTCTGATCACTGTCGCGATTCATCCTCCAGTCTATAAAATCTCATCACGTCTGATCATCTTTAAATTAAATTAAATAAAGGAGAAATAACAGGATGAAACCTTCGTGTTTGAGAAGCTGGAATCTGTAAAAACCGTGTCTCGATTCTCAAATAAAAGAAGGACGAGTCACTGAAGTTTTTTCGGTCCACTCTGAATTCGTGTTTTCTGCGGGTCCGTGAACGCAGCGCGGGCGGATCTCTTCATGCTTTTTTTCTGAGCAGCAGTTTGAGGAGTTGGAGTCTCGGGTGGAGAAAGTGAAGCTCAAACTCTTCATCATCACACTGGGACTTCGGCTCGATCAGTTAGTGTCGGATCGATCAGATCCGATCAGATCGATGGATTAGCGGAGCGGCGGCTGCAGAGGTGGTGAGTTCAGGGTTTGAAGAGTTGAGTAGTTTAGTTGGAGTCAAACTGCGGCTGAGGCTCAGTGAAGTGATGTCGGTGTGAAACTGAGCAGCTGTTTGACCTCTGACCTCAGATCAGCCTCACACACAAACACACGGCTTCTAACTGAACCACGGAGCCTCCGATGAACACTAATCAATAGACTATCGATATGTTCAGCTGACGTCAGAGCGGGTTTTATTTAAAGCTCGGTTACCGTTAAAAAAACGTATTTCTGAGGTGATTCTCAGCAGAGGTCCGTGAACGCCTCGTTTGTTCCCGGTTGAAATTTGTTTTATCTCAGGTTCTGAGCTCAGAGAGTTTTTTAAACAGCTCTCAGATCTGTTTACACGTCTGTCGCTCCACACGACACTTTCTACTTTCTTTACTTTCTCTACTTCCTCTGCTGAGACCAACAGGAGGACTGCTGCTATTTAACGTCTGCGGACACCTGAGGAGCTGGACGGACTTTAAACGCAGCAGTTTGACTCGTTGTGTTGTAGTAAGTATTGATCAGTTTTAAATCCAGAGCTTCTCTCAGCTGTCAGGCTAACAGTTTCCACCTGTTTCCAGTCTCTGTGCTAAGCTAAGCTAACCAGCTGCTGTAGCTTCGTATTAAAGGAGCAGTGTGTAGGATTTAGTGGCCTCTAGTGGTGAGAACGCAGATTACATCCAGGAGAGTATCCGTCTTTCTGAGAGTCTACGGTGGCCGTCAGGTGACAAAATGGCTTCAACCACCACATCAGCTAAATAACCAACATCATGAAGGTTTTTCTTTCGTCGCTAAGTTCACATCACGTACGTTAAACCACAGACCAACACGTCCTCTTGCTCTCTGTCGTTTTCCTCTTCAGAGCTGTGGCGTCAACATAAAAACGTGAGAGGTGTTCGGTTTGTCCGCTCTGGGCTCCTGTAGAAACATGGCGGACTCTGGAAGAGGACCCGCTCTCTCTTTGCTTCGTCCTAAGAGAATAAAAACACAGATCAATCAATCGATTAATAACTTTGATCTGTTGTGGTTGGTTTCTGGTGTTTATTGTGCGGAGGTTTGTCGACGCTCTGAACACACAAACACACTCCTGCTCTCAGCCAATCAGGAAGCAGCAGCTTGTCTCCTGCTTTTACTTTGAAAGTTATTGTCTCTCTTCCTTCCTCTCTCTCTCCTCAGAACATGGAGTGTGTGTGTGTGTGGCTGGTGTGTGTGTGTGCGTGCTGAGCGTGTGCGTCGGCGCTCACGGTGGATCGGACAGAGGTGACCACGCCCACCCGGACCACCAGCATCGTCACCTGGTTTCCAATGGCAACGCAGCCTCAGGTAGACTCGGCTTGTGTTTGTGTGTGTACAGGTGTTATCAGCAGCTGTGTGAGAGTGTGTGGGAGGATGCGTTCAGGGACAGGTGTGACGACAGGTGTGACGACAGGTGTGTGACGTGTTGTTGTCTGGTTTCAAACATCAGGATGATTCAGATTTCACCTTCTGACTATTCACCACATTTGTGCTCATTTTGTATAGTGTTGTGTAGTGTTGTGTAGTGTTGTGTAGTGTAGTGTAGTGTTGTGTAGTGTAGTGTAGTGTTGTGTAGTGTAGTGTTGTGTAGTGTAGTGTAGTGTAGTGTAGTGTTGTGTAGTGTTGTGTTGTGTTGTGTAGTGTAGTGTAGTGTTGTGTAGTGTAGTGTTGTGTAGTGTAGTGTTGTGTGTGTTGTGTAGTGTTGTGTAGTGTAGTGTAGTGTTGTGTAGTGTAGTGTAGTGTAGTGTAGTGTAGTGTTGTGTTGTGTAGTGTTGTGTTGTGTAGTGTAGTGTAGTGTAGTGTTGTGTAGTGTAGTGTTGTGTAGTGTAGTGTTGTGTGTGTTGTGTAGTGTTGTGTAGTGTAGTGTAGTGTTGTGTAGTGTAGTGTAGTGTTGTGTAGTGTAGTGTTGTGTTGTGTAGTGTAGTGTTGTGTAGTGTAGTGTTGTGTTGTGTAGTGTAGTGTTGTGTAGTGTAGTGTAGTGTAGTGTTGTGTAGTGTAGTGTAGTGTAGTGTGTGTAGTGTAGTGTTGTGTAGTGTTGTGTAGTGTTGTGTAGTGTTGTGTAGTGTAGTGTTGTGTTGTGTAGTGTAGTGTTGTGTAGTGTAGTGTAGTGTTGTGTAGTGTAGTGTAGTGTTGTGTAGTGTAGTGTTGTGTTGTGTAGTGTGTGTTGTGTAGTGTTGTGTAGTGTAGTGTTGTGTAGTGTAGTGTGTGTTGTGTAGTGTTGTGTAGTGTAGTGTTGTGTTGTGTAGTGTAGTGTTGTGTAGTGTAGTGTAGTGTAGTGTTGTGTAGTGTAGTGTTGTGTAGTGTAGTGTGTGTTGTGTAGTGTTGTGTAGTGTAGTGTTGTGTAGTGTAGTGTAGTGTAGTGTTGTGTAGTGTAGTGTAGTGTAGTGTAGTGTAGTGTAGTGTTGTGTTGTGTAGTGTAGTGTTGTGTAGTGTAGTGTAGTGTAGTGTTGTGTAGTGTAGTGTAGTGTAGTGTAGTGTAGTGTGTGTAGTGTAGTGTAGTGTAGTGTAGTGTAGTGTAGTGTTGTGTAGTGTAGTGTAGTGTTGTGTAGTGTAGTGTTGTGTAGTGTAGTGTAGTGTAGTGTAGTGTAGTGTAGTGTTGTGTAGTATAGTGTAGTGTAGTGTAGTGTAGTGTAGTGTTGTGTAGTGTTGTGTAGTGTTGTGTAGTGTGTGTTGAGCAGTGACAGTGAAGTCAGTTTTGCAAACACACACTTGGTTCTTGAGAAAAGAAGATGGTGGTTCTTCCTGTTTGTGGTTTTTACAAAGAAAACAAATCAACCAGGACGCACACACACACACACACACACACACACAGAAACATGATCTGTGTGTGTGTGTGTGTAGCGATAGCCGTTAGCAGCTCACCGCAGCTTCCTGCAGGCGACACGTTGACGGTGCAGCAGGAAACCTGGTGACAGAAATAAACTGTTCAGCTTCAGAGGAGGTGAAACTGGCTCCGCCCCCTCAGCCTCATCATGGACAGGAAGCGGAGGAACAGGAGCCGACCAATCAGACGAGTCCGTCCCCGTCATCTCCTGTTCCTCCAGGTTCCAGTGGAAAACAGAGAAGATGTGAAGATTTACAACAAGACCCTGCTGGACCAGGATCAGAACCAGGTTCAGGATCAGGATCAGGATCAGGACCAGGATCAGGATCAGGATCAGGATCAGGATCAGGATCAGGTTCAGGTTCAGGTTCAGGATTACAACAGAAACGTGAGCCTGTGTGTACTGGATGGGCCTGGTGAGCAGAGCATGCTGGGTAGTGTAGTTGTTGAGAGCTGTGACTTTGACTCGACCCTGCTTTAATTCTATTATCGGAGTATTTCTGTCCTCACAGCTGCTCGTCTTAATCCTCAGACTGGACTCACACCTGCCTCCTCACCTGTCTCTCTCCACCTCTCTGTCTTCTTCTGTGGTGTCGTGGCCGTCAGAGACCCTGAGCTGGACTTATACAGGGGATCAAGTGGTTCCCAGGAGTCCTGTTCGTAGGTTTCAGAGTCAGGTTTCACAGCAGAGCGACGTCACGTGTGACAGCTGCTCTTTATTGATGATTTCATGTCAGAATATTTAATGTTTCATTTATCACAGTGAAGAAACATGAATCATGTTCATCTTCACTGACTGAGCTCTAATGATAATAATAATATACAGAGTGCAGGACTGATCCTAAAACCAGAACACGTTCAGGGAATTATTTGTCCTCCAGGTAATGTTTCAGCTCCTGTTGTCAGTGAACTCATCAATGTTCAGACTCCCTAGTCTGAAGTTTGAACTTGAACGCCTCCTGAAGTCAGAGCAACCCCACCAACCCCGACATCAGAATCCAAGATGGCTGCTCCTCCTCAGCAGCAGTGAACTCTGCTAATGTTCCTGTTTATAGCAGCTCAGTCTCATTAGTTTACATGAAGTCAGTCAGACACAGAGAACTGTTCAGGTTTATCTGTGGACATGTTGCTACGCTGTTTGTAGAGCGATGTTAGCAACTGTTGCTAACAACAGCTAGTCTGAGATACGACTGAATCAGTTCACCTTCATGGTTTAATGTTGCAGGTTTGAACTGTGAACGTTCTGAAAAGTTTGTGTTGAACTTCTTCAGAATCTGTTTTCCTGTGAGCGGCCATGTTTTTCTGAGATGACGTCACTCAGTTCAGACCTCTGACGTAAATGGATGAACCAGTAGTTGAAACATGTCGGCCATCTTTGTTTACAGTCGGGAGGTGAACGTACAGTTTGTGGTGCTTGAAGCTGCTGGATCAGGTCTGTGGTTCAGTGAAGTGAACTCAGGTCACCATGAGGACTGAAGCAGCAGGACAGTGTTTCCCAGTGGACGTCAGACAGACGTTAAAAACCTGTCACTCATCTGTGACATCTGTGATCCGGGGGACATCACGGAGGTTAGCCGCTAACTGCTAACTGCTAACCATCAGATGAGTGTTTGATGCTGACTTGTGGCCTCGTCCTGTCTGCGATCCGTCTCCTCTGACCCAAACAAAGATGGCAGCTGTAGATGACGGGTGTTTACTCGTCCTGTTGCTGTTTTTGGCTCGAGGAGCTGCTCACACTCTGTCACACAGAGTTCTACTGTAAATACTGAGTCTCCAGGGTCCAACTGAAAACCTGAGCTGGTGTCTGATAAAATAAATAAATACAGAGAATAAACAGGTGATTTCTCAGGAAACACACTGAGAGTCGTGTTATCACAGGAGCGAGGCTGTGACTAATCACAAGTTTAAAATGTGGGGATCAGGGTCAGCTAGCTGTGTGATGGGTCACCTGACGTGGTCTGGATCAGTCCCTGAACGCCTCGGTCTTCACCAGCTGAACTGAACCTCTCAGTGCAGTTTGACGATCAGCATCTTAGCTAAGCTGGTGTTTCAGACTCGTTGTGTTTCAGACTCGTGTTTCAGACTCGTTGTGTTTCAGACTCGTTATGTTTCAGACTCGTTGTGTTTCAGACTCGTTATGTTTCAGACTCGTTGTGTTTCAGACTCGTTGTGTTTCAGACTCATGTTCCAGACTCGTGTTCCAGACTCCTTATGTTTCAGACTCGTGTTTCAGACTCGTTGTGTTTCAGACTCGTTATGTTTCAGACTCGTGTTCCAGACTCGTTATGTTTCAGACTCGTGTTTCAGACTCGTTGTGTTTCAGACTCGTTATGTTTCAGACTCGTTGTGTTCCAGACTCGTGTTTCAGACTCGTGTTTCAGACTCGTTGTGTTTCAGACTCGTTATGTTTCAGACTCGTTGTGTTCCAGACTCGTGTTCCAGACTCGTGTTTCAGACTCGTGTTCCAGACTCGTTATGTTTCAGACTCGTTCAGTGTGTTCAGACTCGTTATGTTTCAGACTCGTTGTGTTTCAGACTCGTTATGTTTCAGACTCGTTGTGTTTCAGACTCGTTATGTTTCAGACTCGTTGTGTTCCAGACTCGTGTTTCAGACTCGTGTTTCAGACTCGTGTTTCAGACTCATGTTTCAGACTCGTTGTGTTTCAGACTCATGTTTCAGACTCGTGTTTCAGACTCGTGTTTCAGACTCGTAGACACAGGTAAACTGTCGCTGTGTTTACATGTAAAACTTTGTGTTGTAGATCTGTGTGCGATAGACCAGCCGCTCTGTCAGGATGAAAACTCTCTGCTGAGCTTTGAGGCGATCTGCAGCATCCACAAACTGATGGACGACGACGCCGACGGCACGGTGGACACGACCGAGACGGACGAGGTGAGACACTTAGACACACTCTGAAGAAGACGACTTTAAACTTTCAGATACAACAAACACTAAATATTAAAGGAGCCTGAGTCTTATTCTCCATGCAGTGAAATCAGTGGACAATTACCCACGTCATCCACAACATGATGACAGGATTCCTACAGAGACAGAGCTTTTTATTAAAGAGTCAGATCCTTTTAGTTTAACCAGAAACATCTCTATATATCTCTACCAGACTCCATTGACAAAAACAGGGATTTAACCAGGAGCTGCTGGAATACCACTGCCTCCATCTGTTAGTGTGTCTATGTTACTGTGTGACTTTCAGTGGTGGAAGAAGTAATCAGATACTTTACTGAAGTAAAAGTACCACACAGTAACACAGACACACTAACAGATGGAGGCAGTGGTATTCCAGCAGCTCCTGGTTAAATCCCTGTTTTTATCAATGGAGTCTGGTGCTGATGTATAGAGATGTTTACCTCCTGGGTAAAAAACACCTCTTCTACAAATCCAGTAGAGTTTGTACAGACTTCACACAGACTCATGTCAGACACCCCCCCCCAGTTTCTCAGGGAGGATCTGAAGTATCACGACCCCAAAGACAAACACAGGAGCTTCCACCGAGCCGACCTGCACATCAGCGTGGCGGACATGTGGAACGCCTGGAAGAGCTCTGAAGGTGAGCGGGGGGTCAGGGTGGGGGGGCACTCGTCTGACCCAAAGTAAACACAGGAAGAAATGACAGGATCTGGTCTGTAAGAGACACTGAGACTGAGGAGGACGGTTCTTACTCAGCTGATAAAATCACCTGTGGGTCGGTGACGTGTAAACACAGACGCTGCTGTTTGTTTAAAAAGAATCAGCAGTGAAACAAACTCACTAAACCACAGGAAAACACACAGACGGACGGAGCTTAATAAACAGGTTTATTTACTCGTCTTCAGCTCAAACTGAACCAGACTCCATTCAGAAAATCAGTGATTTAAAGAGTCTGAACAGGAGGAAGGAGGAAAAGAAAAGGGAAAAGACGAACAGAGGAAAACAGAGAAAAAGAAGTGCAGAGATAAAAAGACTGAAAGAAAGACGAAGTTAGACGGAGGAAAAGATGTAAAAAACAGAAAGAAAAGCGACAGAGGAGAAGGATGAATTGAAAGGAGGACTAAAAAGGAGAATGGTTCGTGTTGAGAGTAAAAATAAAATCCTATTTTTGGATCCACTTAATTTTCCCGCTCCGTCACTGTGACGACGTCAGAAAAAAAAACGACAAACACACAAGGAGAAGCTGATGAACGACTCCGTCAGGTCGTTTCATTAATCAGAGTGAGACATGTATGGAGTCACAGGAGTGCCATAAAAAAATATAAAAATGTGTAAATATAAAGAGAAATACAAAAAAAATGTCAAAAGATAAATAAATGTATAAAAAAAAAAATCATTAGGGAAAATAAAACAAAGTGATTCAATAAATAAATTACACTACTTTAAAATAAATAAACAAAATGTCTGAGTAAGCAGAAAACAGTCATTTATATACAAGAAATAAATGCATATATTAAAATAAGTAGTAAAAAATACTGCTGTTATTTCTCTTTATATTCCCACATTCATTTCTTTATGCTTTCACAAATTTATTCTTTTTTTGACACTTCTGTGACTCCGTATCTATTCTCTCTGCAGCTTTGAGACAGTTTGATGTTGTGAGATAAAACTGCGTTTTCCACCAGCATCATGGGAGTTGTAGTTTTTCATTGTTAAACAGCTCGTACAACTGAACAAGTGACTTGAAACAGTAATAAAAGAGTTTGATTAAAAATAAATGCTGATGCTCAGGTGTGTGTGTTTACCTGACGCTCAGGTGTGTGTGTTTACCTGACGCTCAGGTGTGTGTGTTTACCTGACGCTCAGGTGTGTGTGTTGTTTACCTGACGCTCAGGTGTGTGTGTTTACCTGACGCTCAGGTGTGTGTGTTGTTTACCTGACGCTCAGGTGTGTGTGTTTACCTGACGCTCAGGTGTGTGTGTTGTTTACCTGACGCTCAGGTGTGTGTGTTTACCTGACGCTCAGGTGTGTGTGTTGTTTACCTGATGCTCAGGTGTGTGTGTTGTTTTACCTGATGCTCAGGTGTGTGTGTTGTTTACCTGATGCTCAGGTGTGTGTGTTGTTGTCAGTGTATAACTGGACGGTGCAGCAGGTGGAGGACTGGCTGCTCGTCAGCGTGGAGCTTCCTCAGTACTCAGAGGCGTTCAGGAAACAGAAGCTGGACGGCCGAGCCTTACCCAGGTAACACACACACCTGTGTCGTTTATACCACACCCTGTGGGGACACCAGCTGACCCCCCCCCCTCTCTCAGGCTGGCGGTGAAGAACACCACCCTGACGGTGTTGGTGTTGAAGATCTTGGACCGGAGTCACTCTCAGAAGCTGCAGCTCAAAGCTCTGGACATCATCCTGTTCGGACCACCACCAGGTCAGTGACAGTAATCTGATTACTTCAGTAATCTGATTCTGCGTAGTGTGTAATCAGCAGCCTGCGTGTGGGTCTGCAGATCATCAGAACTGGTGGAAGGACCTGGTCCTGGCTCTGTCCGTCCTCATGGCTCTGACCGGCTGCTGGTTCGCCTTCGTCCAGACCAGGAAGTCCAGAGACGACCTGAGCCGCCTGATGAAGGACCTGGAGGGTCTGCAGAGGGCGGAGCAGAGCCTGCTGGACCTGCAGGACAAGTCAGTCCACTGACACAACACTGTACAACACACTGCAGTTAACAAAACAATGTACCGTACTGATACACACTGTACACTAGTACTGTACACACTGTA